>NC_083707.1:14817348-15120378 GCF_033118175.1 Dama dama
CTGCCCCCCCCCCATCCTACCCCTCTAGGTTGTCACAGAGCACTGAGTTTGAACTCCCTGCATAATATAGCAAATTGCCACTCTTTATTCATATTATATATGGTGAAGTATATGTTTCAATGCTACTCGCCCAATTTGTCACACTCTCTCCTTCCACAGCTGTGTGCATGTTTCTGGTATCTATGTTTACATCTCTATAGCTCTTATGCTAATAGACTCATCAGTACCATCCTTCTAGCATATATAGGCATTAATATAAGATATTTGTTTTTCTTTTTCTGACTTACTTATACTATTGTTATACTAGATTCTAGGTTCACCCATCTTGTTAGAACTGAGTCAAACGTGTCTCTTTTAATGGCTGAGTAACACTCCATTGTATAGCACGATCACAGCTTCTTTATCCATTCATCCGTTGATGGACATCTAGGCTGTTTCCTTGTCCTACCATTTGTAAACAGTGCTGCAGTGAACATTGGGTGTATGTGTATTTTTCAGTTCTGGTTTCCTCAGGATATATGCTCAGTAGTGGAATTATTGGCTAATATGGTAGTTTTCTTCTTAATTTTTTTTTAAGGTTATCTCCATACTATCCTCCATAGTGGCTATACCAATTTACATTTCCACCAAAGATACAACAGAGTTACCTTTTTCCCACACCCTCTCTGGCATTTATTGTTTGTAGATTTTTTGACGATGGTCATTGTGACCAGTGAGAAGGGTATCCTCATTGTAGTTTCGATTTGCATTTCTCAAAATAAGACATGTGTGATGACTGTGTAGACCACAACAAACTCTGGAAAATTCTTCAAGAAATGGGAATACCAGACCACCTTACCTGCCTCCTAAGAAATCTCTATGCAGGTCAAGAAGCAACGGTTAGAACCGGACATGGAACAATGAACTGGTTCCAAATTGGGAAAGGAGTACATCAAGGTTACGTATTGTCACCCTGCTTATGCAACTTCTGTGCAGAGTACATTATGCCAAATGTTGCACTGGCTGAAGCACAAGCTGGAATCAAGATTGCCATGAGAATTATCAATAGCTTCAGATACACAGAGGACACCATTCTCATGGCAGAAAGCAAAGAACTAAAGATGAAAGTGAAAGAGGAGAGCAAAAATGTTGGCTTAAAACTCAACATTCAAAAACTAAGGTAATTAGAGAAAGAGACACAGATGTACAGAACAGAATTTTGGACTCTGTGGGAGAAGGCGAAGGTGGGATGTTCTGAGAGAACAGCATTAAAACATGTATATTATCTAGGGTGAAACAGATCACCAGCCCAGGCTGGGTGCAAGAGACGAGTGCTTGGGCCTGGTGCACTGGGAAGACCCAGAGGAATCGGGTGGAGAGGGAGGTGGGAGGGGGAATTGGGATGGGGAATACATGTAAATCCATGGCTGATTCATGTCAATGTATGACAAAAACCACTACAATATTGTAAAGTAATTAGCCTCCAACTAATAAAAATAAATGAGGAAAAAAAAAAACAAAAAAAACACTAAGGTAATGGCATTCAGTCCCATCACTTTATGGCAAATAGATGGGGGACCAGTGACAGACTTTATTTTTTGGCAGCAAGCATTTTTCTTTTAATTTCATGGCTGCAGTCACCATCTGCAGTGATTTTGGAGCCCAAAAAATAAAGTCTGTCACTGGTCCTTGGAAGAAAAGCTGTGACCAACCTAGACAGCATATTAAAAAGCAGAGACGTTACTTTGCAGACAAAGGTCCATCTAGTCAAAGCTATGGTTTTTCCAGTAGTCATGTATGGATGTGAGAGTTTGACTAAAAAACTGAGTGCTGAAGAATTGATGCTTTTGAACTGTGGCGTTGGAGAAGACTCTTGAGAGTCCCTTGGAATGCAAGGAAATCCAACCAGTCAATTCTAAAGGAAATCAGTCCTGAATATTCATTGGAAGGACTGATATTGAAGAAGAAACTCCAGTCCTTTGGCCACCTGATGTGAAGAACTGACTCATTGGAAAAGACCCTGATTTGGGAAGGACTGAAGACGGGAGGAGAAGGAAGCATCAGAGGATCAGATGGTAGGATGGTATCACTGACTCAATGGACATGAGTTTGAGCAAATTCCTGGAATGGTAATGGACCAGGAAACCTTTTGTGCTGCAGTCTATGGAGTCGCAAAGAGTTGGACACGGCTGAGCGACTGAACTGACTATAAGCTTATTTTAGTTATTTTTTTGGATGTTGGCTGATGTTTTGCATTTGGATTTTATGTGGATAATTTTTTTAACTTTGAAGTTCCAATTATTGTTTTAAAATTGCTACATATGGTACATCTCATTACTTTTAATTCAGGGCAGTCTTAGTGAAAACAAATACAAAAATCTCTAACTCTGAGCTCTCTCTGATTCTTCTTCCTTCTTTATCTTTTCTTCCTCTCTTCCTCACTCGCTCGCCTTGCTATATTCTTCACAATGGCAAAAACTTTCCTTCTACCTCTGAGTACATGTGTATTGCCCCAGTAACTAACAAAAACTGGTCTCATCAAGCTAAATGGGCACAAAATAACCAGGATACCAAAAATTAAGCTCATACAAGCTGCAAATGATATTGTTTCTTGGTAACAATGCAGACCTCATAAACCTAAAGAGGATAAAGGAAAGAAAACTTTGTTACTTTCTTGCTTGTTGCTTGTTACAGGCTATGTGTGTGTATAATCTGTAGGTATAACACATTTTTTAAGAAGTTATCTTCATTAGATAAAATTGAATGGTGGTTACTGATTGGAATAGCATATCTTCTATCTCTTACTCTTTTTCTGTCACAAGACTTGTCATATGTGACAAGGCCACTCTTTTTTTGTTTTTTTTTCCTTTTTTTTCAATGTGTAGGTGCATGTCTTAGGGATTTAAAAATTTCAAAACTAGTTTACTTATGCAAGGCACACTTACATCTAGAATACTTATGCAAAGAAAGTGACTCCATGTTGTTTGAATTCTTCAAGGGACAGAAAAATTGAAGACTGATGAAATGCAGACCTGAAGTAATCTTTTAAATATATTACTTTGGGTTCTGTGACATTATTGTGAAAAATTAAAGTGTGCAATACTTGATGCAAATGTACTGCAAGTTAACACGAGACTAACATTGGGAGGTAAGGTCTAGATGCCATGCTTTTGTCAGCATACTCTTTTAAGTCTTCTATGTCTGAGCTGTGCTTTCTTTTTTATTCTTTCTTCCTTATTTGGACTGTAAGTATGATTCAGATATTCTTGTATTATTTACTGTGTAATAAAGAAAAAAACTTTACTGGAGAAGGAAATGGCAACCCACTCCAGTACTCTTGCCTGGAAAATTCCATGAACAGAGGAGATTGGGGGCCTACAGCCCATGGGGTCACAGAGTTGGACACAACTGCACAACTGAGAATGCATGTACTAGAGCATATAGCTCTGGTGACTATAGGGAAGTGCACAGGGCAAAAGGCCACTTCTCCAGAGTCAAAAATGTAACCAACCTACCAAATACATAGAAATAAAAATAACAAATTAGGCAAAATGAAGAAACAGAGAAATATGTTCCAAAGGAAGGAATAAGATAAAGCCCCAGAAGAAGAACTAAGTGAAGAGGAGACAGGCAACCTACCCAATAAAGAGTTCAAAGTAGCGATCAAAGAAACTGAGGGAAGATTGGATGAACAGACTAAGTTAGACATTTGTAACAAAGAGTTAGAGAATATAAAGAAGAACCAAAAAAAAAAAAAAGAAAGAAAAAAAAAAACTTTAAAAAATCGTTGCATATACCCTTACATTTGTAAAGTACTTTTTGCTTTTTAATATGGCCTCAAATACATGGTGTCATTGTATCCTTAAAAATGTAATTATGAATATTATCAGTAAACCTCTTTAGCAGAGAGACACAGTCACATAATTTCACAAGGTCTCTGTATATCACAGAGTTATTAGGGCAGAACTGAAGGTAGGTTCCAGGTCTCCTGCCACTACACCAATGCTCCAGACTGGGCCATTGTGTTCTGTTATCTTCATTAATGTACTGAAAAGCATTTGGAAACCAAGTATTACAGATGAGACAGAGTGGAATATTTGATTTAAGAAAAATTGAGACAATTCCTTTTCAAATTGTCACCCTCACCTCTCTACGCAAACATTCACACAAGCTTTTTTAAATATGAGTGAAGTTATCAAATAATTTCAGAGCCTAAATTTTGGATCTAGAATTTTACACATGATTTGTTATTGAGCTGATAATAATTAGTGCCATTTAAGAACATTACTCATATGTATGGAAGCTTTGAACAGAATAGAAAACAGTTCTCAGTATTGTACAAGTTACTCCCTAGTTGGAGATAAAATAGTTTCAAACACAAATGTAACTATTAAATAAAAACACTCTAACAAGGAAATAATACACTTCACACATGTATGATGCACATACATGTTTGGGATTGACCAGTTGATCAGACCTCAAATTGCTGCATGTGCAATGCACCTTCTTCTTCCCTAATGCAATTCCTACTGTGAAGTTTTGTTCAGGCAAGTCTCCTCTGACCTCCTTGATTAGACTAGCAACTCCCATTCCCCACCTTAAATTGTTATATTTTCAACAGTCTCACTTAACATAGCTTCTATTTTCCCTTTATTTGTGTAGTTATTAATGTCTTCCTTTGCCATTTGACTCTAAATTCTATCAGATTAGGAACTGTGCTCCTTTTTGTACACTCTTATGATACAATAGCTTACACAGTGTTGTATACAAAATATGTAATCAGTAAGTACTTCTTCTGAATTAATTTATTAATCTTCCCTGCCTAACTAAACTTTAAAGGAAAGGTGAGTGGCCAGTCAGGATGGCTGCTATCCAAAAGTCTACAAGCAATAAATGCTGGAGAGGGTGTGGAGAAAAGGGGACCCTCTTACACTGTTGGTGGGAATGCAAACTAGTATAGCCACTATGGAGAACAGTGTGGAGATTCCTTAAAAAACTGGAAATAGAACTGCCATATGACCCAGCAATCCCACTCCTGGGCATACACGCTGAGGAAACCAGATCTGAAAGAGACACGTGCACCCCAATGTTCATCACAGCACTGTTTGTAATAGCCAGGACATGGAAGCAACCTAGATGCCCATCAGCAGATGAATGGATAAGGAAGCTATGGTACACATACACAATGGAATATTACTAAGCCATTAAAAAGAATTCATTTGAATCAGTTCTAATGAGATGGATGAAACTGGAGCCCCTTATACAGAGTGAAGAGCCAGAAAGATAAAGACCAGTACAGTATACTAACGCATATATATGGAATTTAGAAAGATGGTAACGATAACCCTATATGCAAAACAGAAAAAGAGACATAGATGTACAGAACAGACTTTTAGACTCTGTGGGAGAAGGCGAAGGTGGATGTTCTGAGAGAATAGCATTTAAACAAGTATACTATCAAGGGTGAAACAGATCACCAGCCCAGGCTGGATGCAAGAGACGAGTGCTTGGGCCTGGTGCACTGGGAAGACCCAGAGGAATCGGGTGGAGAGGGAGGTGGGAGGGGGAATCGGGATGGGGAATACATGTAAATCCATGGCTGATTCATGTCAATGCATGACAAAAACCACTACAATATTGTAAAGTAATTAGCCTCCAATTAATAAAAATAAATGAAAAAAAAAAGAAGTACTGAACATACTCTGATGTTAGCTGTCAAGTAGGATTTGGTGAATTTGGCACTATTAATATTTTAGTCTAGATCATTATTTTTTTGTGCTGTCTTATGCATTGTAGGATGTTAGCATCATCCTTGGCCTCTAGCCGGTAGGTGTCAATATTACTTCCTCCTACTCCCCCCCTTCACCCCTAAATCTTCAGAACCATAAATGCCTCCAGACATTGCGAAATGTCCCCTGCATGCAAAACCATCCCTGATTGACAACCATTGCTTTAAAGAAATAATTGCAGTCTTATTTCTCATATTTTCACAGAATGGGTGGTCTACTTTGTCAAAGCTAACCTACTTTCACTCATATAAATCCACCTTATACGATCTTTATGCCATTGTTTAAGGTAGTATTTTTTTGTTTCTTCTTTAGTTTCCTCTAGATCTTACTCACACTATAGAGCTTGATTTTTATTCTCAGCATTTAGATGAGGCTTTCTTATTAGTCAGAGTCCTAGCAAGAAGCAGATGACATCTCAAATAGGGATAAAAATCTATGTACAAAAGTAGGCAAAGTGTAGGCAAGAAAAGAAAGGGATAATGTAGTATCCCACAGTTGATAAGATACTAAGGCCTGACAAGGCAAACCAAAGTGAATTCTTAGACAGTAAGCTAGAGAAATAAGCTGTTTGATGTCATTCTTCTTCACATCAGTTCCTTCTATAATTCCCCATTGGCTGAGCCATACAAAAATTATAGAATAAGAAAAACTATTAAAGTATCCCCATAGGTCAAACTGTTGGGGTAGAGGATCAAGGCAGAGAAGGATAGAGTGAAGCTGGTAAAACAGAATGCAGTTAACTCAACCTACTTTTTCTACCTTTGTAAGCAAAACACAATCACCCTGTGCATTTATAACACATATAATTCACATTATTTCTGTGAAATTAACTTCCATGGCACAAATAGTGCTTTCTTAATTGCCTTTTTTTTTTTATTTAAACAAATCCTGTTTATCTGCTAGCCAACCAATGATACTGAATCTAAAACCTTTAAAAGCAGGTCCTGTGTGCTGATTGCAGTGTATTCTCTTGGACACATTTGCTTACTAGAGACAAGTTTTTTTTTTTTTTTTTTAACTATTTATGATACTTTGTTACTGTTTAATTTTGATTTCCAGGTGGAAAGAGTGAGAGGTACAAGGATCTCATGCTTGCTCTCTTCTAATCTTGAACCAGCTTCTCTAAGCAAAGTGTTCTTTCCTTATTCTTATATCTTATTTACACCTCAGCTCCACTGTAATTATCCCGCCACCTGCATGCACCAAATTTGGTTTTATATATATATATATATATATATATATATATATATATATATATATATATAAGTAGACAAGCTATTTCATTTTCTTGTCTGGACCCCTTTCATTATTTGATAATAATGACTCCTTTAAACTTTGTCTTTCCTCTGTTTCTGCAACAATGAATCTTCTTTACTCTACCTAATTCTCTAATCATTTCTTCTTTTCTACATTGTCCCATATTCTTGATGAGCCTTATAAATGGGAAATGTTTTCTAGATTCATTTCTCTCTTGCCATAAATAGGTTTTGTAGGTAATATTGTAGACTTTATTTATTTCATTCCTACCTACACACTCGTAATTTCTCAATCTGTTTCATCAACCCATGTCATTTGATATTGCAGAGGCCCTCAATTTACTTTTCAAATTAAGCTGTCTCTCTTCTTTCTCAAAGAAGAATTTTATTGTCTTTGTGTGTGTGTGTGAAATGCAAAAAATACTATTTACCTGAGAAACGTCAAAAACCAAAGACCTCAAAATAATATTCTAACTAATACTCTAGCCAGCTCACCTTTCTAATTCTCCACAGCTTGTCATTTATAAACCCAGTTAATGTTTTAAGTAGCTTTGAAATCTGTTTAGTACATCTCATCTTTCTTATAATATGCTATATATGAAACATTGGGCATCTTTGCATTATCTATTGTCAGAATCTCTTGTCTTTTGTGTATTGTAAGTAAGAACTGGCTGAAGCCGATCCTGTCCTTCTACTGCCAGGAATTAGAAGTGATTTTCAGAATTCAACAATACTAGTAAGTTAGCCCAAAGCAGAAAGAAAACATCAAACAACTCCAAGTTAGATCATAAAAAAGCCAGTAGCTAAAAATACAGCATACAAAGTCCAAAGAGGAAAAAACAAGATGATAAACCTAGGAGAGAGCCAAGAGTAAGAATAAGAAGGAAATGTATAAAATGAGAGGTAAATCATTAGTAGAATTGATATTAAAAATATTTAACAATATGTGTGGTTTTGGTGCACGCTCACCAGAAAGGGTGCTGGACATAGGGCACGTAAGAACAATGTCCTAAGAAGATATTGGTGGACTGCCCAAGGAGGGACCAATATGAGTGGAATAGCAAGTGAAACGCTATTCTGGGGCTAAAGGTAGTGGCTTTTTGCCACCTGGTAAGAATTAATATAACTCGGCTATAATTTGGCTAGATGTCAGCCCTGGGGGAAACTGAAGAAAAATGGGTAAAATATCACTGAAGTGACTGCAAAAGTGAACTCCCAGGTGCTTGCATTGTTTATTATTATTTAGTCACTAGGTCAAGTCTGACTCTTTTTCATCCCCATGGACTGTAGCCCACAAGCTCCTCCTCCAGGGGATTTTATAGGCAAGAATACTGCAGTGGGTTGCCACTTCCTTCTCCAGGGGATATTCTTGACACAGGAGTTGAAACTGGCTCCTGCCAAGTCTCTTGCATTGCAGGCAGATTCTTCACCACTAGGCCACAGGGGAAGTCCCAAGTCCCTGCATATGCTGTGCTTAATAAAAAATATATTTTCTAGAGCTATCTAGTTTCTTGGTATATGTACAAAACTATCAACGATTTTTCTCTCACTAATTGTGTTAGTGGAATCTTCCACTTTTTCTCAACTTCCAATTTAAAGTTGGTTAACACTGCAGAGCCTTGAATTCTATAAGCATACTCTGCTTTCCTATTATTTTGTTCCTTTGCTTATGCTATTCTTGCTTCCTGGAACATCCCACAAGTGCCAACATGGAGAACTCCTACTTGTCCTTCAAGGAGCTAAAGTGAAAAGTGAAAGTGCTAGTCACCCAGTCGTGTCTGACTCTTTACTACCCCATGGACTGTTGCCTCTGTTCCCAGAATTCTCCAGGGAAAATTACTGGAGTGGGTTGCTGTTCCCTTCTCCAGGGGATCCTTCTGAGCCAGGGATTGAACCTGGGCATCCTGCACTGGAGGCAGATTTTTTATTTGTCTGAGACACCAGGGAAGCTAACGTTTCATCTAACCTTAGCAAGGCCCATCTCACTCCTTTGAGAATGATCCTTCGTTCTTGAATGAGTTTATATCCCCTTTTTTCTTGAATAAAAATGAATAAATGAATGAATGATCTTATGCCCCATCATGCATTTTTTTTTTTTTTTTTTGTAAAACCATTCAGAATGTGCCATGGTGTTAAACTGCCTTGTTTCTAGCTCCACATTTAGGCATTCAGTTTCTGTTTAGGGTCAGAATTTTGATGATACATATTCATTATAAAATCTCTAACTTTATGTATACCATCTGTTGGGGAGAAAGTTTTCTCTCCCTTCATAGGTTATTCTGGCTAGTCTATGAATTAAATTGACATGAGACACATTAAAAGGAGAAAATTGAACAAAATTTAATAACATGTGTATGTGGAAGAGACCCAGAAAAACTTTAAGACTAAGGGATAACATGAACAGTGTGAATTCATCTGTATTTGCAGAATATAATGTATAAAAATGTGCATACACAGGTATACTATATATAAAGTTATGTATAAAGGTGTGTTTTATTTAATATAAAAATATATAATAAAAACTCACTGGGCTGAGACTACAACATCATAAAAGACAATCAGGCTTAGTTTAGAAGAAGAAAAACAACAAAACCATACTTAATAAGAATTTAATACAATAATCTTGGAAATAATTCATGAATTCCAACATTTTCTATGTTTGACATATTACTTACATGGTATTCCAAATCTTTGGTGATTTTAATGAAATGGAACTAAAGGGTTTTGCATCAAGTGTTAGAATACCAATTCAGGGATTGCACCATTTACATTGTCTTGTATAATTCTATTACCTGGTGAATACAAACTTGATAACTCTGTGATTTAGCTGCTACCAGTTGCTCTTCAGCTATATCATTACATCATATAATGCAGAAAGAGAAACATTTGTTTTGGGTATGAATATCTCACTTCTGCTCAAAAGCTGAGCTTCTTATCACCTCTGTCATCCTTTGTAGCTTGTTTTTCTGAACAAATGATTTTTCTGATCTAAGAATTTGTATAGTATCAATATGGCTGTCTGTCCTCAATTTGGTGATTTTTATATATTTTATGACTTTTTTCCCCCATTCCAATTGTTCCTAAACAGAACCACCCTAATTGTTGATTTAATGCACTATCTTTATGCTTTGACTATCACCTCTCTCCCAGATGCTGCTGTATGCTGTCCAGATGCTCCGTAATCTGCTCCATCCTACCTACCCAGCTGTGATATTGACCACATCAACTCAGAATCTACTTTTCACTACAGTTAATGACAAGCCTGCAGTGTTCTTTATTTACTATTCATTGCGTGTTCTATGTTCCTTGACATTCTCAGCTAAGTGAAAATGCACTGTTAGTGCTTAGAGCAATATCTCCAGGTTCAATGTAAACTTCAAGGTCAAATGTTAGATACCAGGACCTCCACAAAACAAACAAACAAACAAAAAAAAAACCCTTAATGACTGTGCATAGAGTTCATTTTTTCCTACATATATTCAAATATAAATGTCACCATTATTGTTTAGTCAGTTCAGTCATGTTCACCTCTTTGTGATACCATGGACTATAGCCCACCAGGCTCTTCTGTCCATGAAATATTCCAGGCAAGATTACTGGATTGGAATGCCAATTTACACTCCAGGGGATCTTCCAGAACTAGGAATCAAATCTGCATCTCCAAGTCTCCTGCATTGCAGGCAGATTCTTTACCACTGAGCCACTGGGAAGCCCACAAAATCCAGTATTTATTTAAAACTTAGAAAAAAAAAAAAAAACTTAGTTGCATTCATGGAGGAAAATATTCATATTTTATAAGCTTTATATCATATCTTTTAAGAGTCTACATCTTTCATGTATAAATCTGGTCCTTAAATTTCTGAGACAAAAAGGCTCACATTTCATACTTTTAAAATGTTTCTCACAGTGTCAAGTGTAATATGTAGTAAAAATAAGAAAGTATAATTATAGTTTCTCATAGATCCAGTTTACCTGGTTTTGCACATTTTGAGCAATTCTTGTGATGGCAAATCCTTTAATGTGAAGCCAATTTTAATTCTGATTGAAAAACTAACTCATGTTTATATCATACTTTATTCATTTAAAGAAATATTGTGTATAGTATCCCATTTTATCTTACCAGTTGAGCATATTAAGCAGATGTCATTAATAATAATGGTTACTGTTATAATAAAAACTCATGAAATATCAAAATAACATGACTAATGTATTACTTTAATATTATGTACTCTAGCATAAACACACAGTTCACATTTAAATTAATATTTATGTTATATAATATTTAATAAAGGTAAATAGGAAATTATATAAAATGTTCTATAGTAACCATGATACTGATTATTTATTATAAATGACTACTTACTGAACGCTTGCTTTGTGTGTGCCCTCTACAAGATACTTTATAAATCTTATAGTTTATTCTCACAACAGTCCTGAAAGATAGACATTATTATCACTGTTTTATCTATGAGGAATTTTACATTGAGCACCTAGCTAGTTTCAAGTCATACAATTATTATATGGCCAACCAAAATTTCAAGCCCAGATTTCTATGGTTCCATAGTTCCTTCCTTTTTCTCCAAGGTTAGGTTTCATCTCCATATCTCCACTTAAAGATAAATTATGCTCATAGGAAACAGTGCAGACAGACTTTGAATTTCAATCTAGTTTTACTTCCATTATATTGCAAATGCCTTCAAAAGCTGTGCTAATCTGTTATTTTAAACTGTTTTATTACATATCACATTTACGAAATTAAAAAGTTAACATTTTAGAGAAAACAATTTCAAACCTACTTGAATTTTACCCAATTAATTATTCAAAGATGTTGTTGGATAACAATCATGAAACTGTTATAGGCAAACTGTCCTCAAGATGAATTTTTCTTTACGTCAACAAAACTAAAAATCTAGTACTTTGTCTTTCATTCTGTGAAACCACGTAAGTAGATTTTTAAAAAAAATATTTAAAAAGGATCAACTTCGAGAACACAATGATCAAATAATGAATTTAGACTCAAGTGAATTCAGACCTGCTTAAAAAACTGAGGCGATTCATACACATTTTCTCTTCCTCCAGGTCCCCTACTGCCTGGGTGAGTCCAGGAATGCCATTCTCTGAGATAATCAGGAGTTTATGCAGGCTGTATCTAGGCAATTGAATTAAGATAGACCAAATTTAAATCAGAAATGCTATCTAGCTCTTGCTCTTGTTTACTTCAGAGCTGTATTACAGTCTGAGAAGCTAAAATCCTACTACTACTAACAATAATAATAACTGTTGTTGTTCAGTTGCTCAGTCATGTCTGATTCTTTGTGACCCATGGACTGTAGCAGGCCAGGCTTCCCTGTCCATCACTATCTCCCAGATCTTGCTTCAATTCATGTCCACTGAGTCAGAGATGCCATCCAAGCATCTCATCCTCTGCCATCCCCTACTCTCCCTGCCTTCAGTCTTTCCCAGCATCAGGGTCTCTTCCGATGAGTCAGCTCTTCACAACAGGTGGCCAAAGTATTGGTGCTTCAGCTTCAGCATCAGTCCTTCTAATGAATATTCCGGACTGATTTCCTTTAGGATGGACTGGCTTGATCTCCTTGTAGTCCAAGTTATTCTCAAGAGTCTTCTTCAACACTACAGCTCAAGAGCATCAACTCTTCAGCATTCAGCCTTCTTTATGGTCCAATTCTCACATCATATATGACTACTGGAAAAACCATAGTTGTGATTATACAGATATTTGTGGACAAAGTAATAATAATAAAACTATCTAAATCTAGATTCTTGTTATATGAAGCATCGCCAACAGAACAGCAGCAAAGCACCCTCTGGGAGATTGTTGGCAATGCAGAGAAGGCAACTTGTTATAAGCATTTCAAAACTAATTACTGAGTATATAAAAATACCTTCAGTAACGCCTCTCCATTTAACTAACTGCTGTTGAATTCTAAGAAGTTTGTATATGCAAAACAATAGCTGCTCATTATGTCCCTTTATACATTCTTTTATACAATTCCAACAAAGTCCATCAGATTTTAAATGGACTGAGTTAGATTTTATCATTAACCTAAGCTCATGATCTAATATTAATTGAGGTGACTCTGGAAGTTAAATGGAATATTATTCAAAACATATATGGATATCCATTAGAAACTTAAAATTTTAAATTTGTTGTAATACTTGTGAACAGATTCAAAGGCTTGCAGAATTTATTTTTGAGAAACAGTCCTTGTATAAGCATGGCATTGCAACTATTTGAAGAATTATTTTAAAATGGATTCATCACTGGGAGGGATAAATATAAATCACACACACTGGACTAGATCAGTCTATCAGATATTCAATCAGTATGAAAAACCCAAGATAGTTGTTAATCCTTTATTCCCTCTCTCATTTCTTTTCTTTTTTCTGTCTCCCTCTTTTCACACACACACAAAATTCCATTAGAAATATTGTTAAATGTATTGTTATAGACTCTAGAGATGCAAAATAAGGAAGATATGCATCTTATCTTTGAGAAGGTAAAATTCTTTTGCACAAAATTACATACCTGGGTAAGTTATCATATAGCAGGTATAATAAATATATGAATGCATAAGAACAGATCTTCCCAGACCAAATACATCATTCAGAAATAGTCAACTTTGAAAATATTTCCCTAATTTCAATGACATTAAGCAGCAAAATTTTATTTCTTTATCACACTCTGGTCAATTTTGAGTTGGCAAAGACTTCTACTTCATGTGGTCCTCATTAAGAGATTCACACTAAGGGAAGGAACTTGTCTGAATATTCATGGTTCTTAAGGCAGTAAAATTGGAATTTGAAGATTTGTACACTAGTACTTAAACTTCTCCTTATACCTTATTTGTCAAAACACATCACATGGCCATACTACACTGAAAAGATGGCCAAGATACACAACTCTCCTATGCCCTGGAAAGATGGAAAGTTAGAAATAGTTGATAAACAGCACTAAAAGCATTTATACCAAGAGAACTTTTTAGCGCCTATCACATGTAACACACAACTACGCATGCTTTCAGGTCTCTGAGTTTTCTTCTGCTTGAAAACATCTTATTTATGTATTTTCAGGCCCAGGATTTCCATCTTTATATAGAATGCTCAATATTTATATACAAGTGGCTCATTATGTTGTTCAGTCGCTAAGTCGTGTCTGACTCTTTGAGACCCCGTGGACTGCATCACACCAGGCTTCCCTGTCCTTCACTGTCCCAGAGTTCACTCAAACTCATATCCATTGAGTCAGTGATGCCATCCAACCATCTCATCCTATGTTGTTGAGTCGTGATGACATCCAGTCATTCCATCCTCCGTCATTCCATTATCCTGCCTTCAAACATCAGGGTCTTTTCCAATGAGTTGAATCTCTGTATCAGGTGGCCAAAATATTAGAGCTTCAGCATGAATACTTCCAAAGAATATTGAACTGATTTCCTTTAGAATTGATTGGTTTAATTTCCTTGCTGTCTCAAGAGACTTTGCCAGCACCAAAATTCAAAAATATCAATTCTTCAGTGCTCTTCATGCAATTCTTCAATGCTTCTTTATGGTCCAACTCTCACAGCCATACATGATTACTGGAAAATCCATAGCTTTGACTATACGGACCTTTGTTAGCAAAGTAATGTCTCTGTTTTCTAATACACTGTCTAGGTTTGTCATAGCTTTTCTTCCAAGGAGCAAATATCTTTTAATTTCATGACTGCAGTCACTGTCTGCAGTGATTTTGGAATGCAAAAAGAATAAAATCTATCACTGGTTCCATTGTTTTCCCCATCTATTTTCCATTAAGTGATGGGACCAGATTCCATGCTCTTAGTTTTTTTGATGTTGAGTTTTAAGCAAGTGACTCATATTAGTTTATTTATCTTATGCTTGCTTGACATAATATCTGGGTCTTTTCATTCTTGGATAATAAATTTTTGTAATATCTGTTGACTTTGCTCTTCATCCTTGTACACATATTCTCTTGACATTTTGTGCCTTTTATTTAGTGTTCATATATCCAAAATTCTAACACCTTGCCAATGTTTCAGATGAATCATTTAATTCTAATTACATTGTTCAATTTTTTTGGATTTTTTACTAGTGTTTATTTTTATCTATTGGTTACTTGGTATTTTACCTACTTTTAAATTTATCTATTTTACTAAAAAATTCAGATCCAATTATTGAGGAAATTAAACACAAAGTTTAATCATTTAATTGTATATAAGGTTTTGAGCTCCTACTAGATCTTTACAGCCTACATGGCATTCCTGGATCAACACTTGTCTTTTCTGATCTCTGACACTTGTAAGATCCTTTAAACATAGTCCAGCTTTTTGTTTTCTAGCTGTGGCACTACTTAAAATTCCTGCTTTACGTGACCTTGCACATACATGTCACCTAAAAAAATCAAAAATGCCTTCAATGTGAAGAGTGTCTTTTATTTGTTTGCTTTTTGTGTGTTTATATTTAGTTGTTGGAGAAGGAAATGGCTATCCACTCCAATATTCTTGCCTGGAGAATCTCATGAACAGAGGAGCCTGGCAGGGTATTGTCCATGGGGTCACAAGAGTCAGACATGACTTGGTAACTAGATCACCATCACTATTTTTAGTTGGGGCATGCAAACTCCTAGTCGCAGCATGTGAACTCTCAGTTATGGCATGTGGGATCCAGAGATCAGGGATTGAACCCAATGTCCCTGCATTGGGACCACAGAGTCTCAGTCACTGGACTACCAGGGAAGTCCATGAATAGTTTTTGACCTTTCAAAAATGTTATTTGTTATGTGGTCCTATCATTTAGTAGTCAGTGTAAAAACATATAATGCTAAAATTGCTCTAGAATCAAAAACAGCATTTAAGCTTTTCATGTCTGTGCTAATCATTCCCTTCTAGATCTCCCATTTGGTCTATAGCTGAATAAGAGATGACACCTAAAAAATTTATAACAAATATACAAAATCCAAGAACTGGAAGAGTATTATGAGGTCATCTACTTGAACTTCCAAGCCATAGTCTGAAATTTTCAGCATATTCATAAAATTGAAGGGTATGAATCTGCCTTTCCAAAATGGGAGAGCAGCATGAACTAAAGCAAAGCCAAAGAAACTTTAAAACCTCCTTCAGGACATTGAAACCAAGCAGATTCTATGAATACCTCCCAGGAACAAAAGTTCCTTTCTGTCCTCCATTTCTTATTTGTAAAAAAAAACAAAAAAACAAAAAAAAAAAAAACAAAGAAACAGCTTTAGTTTCCTATGCATTACCAGAGAAATATAAAGAAACAAACAAGGAAAAGACCCAATCTGTCTGTCCACAAGTATGTAGATCCCAGATTGGTTGAAATGAAGATTGATGATTAAGATTGCTGAAATATAACCCAATTATCCCCCCACCCACCAAACAGAAGAATGAACCACCCCTGCTCTTTACTGGGCCCTGAAAAATGCTGTGCTTTCTTTCACTACAATATATATCAATGTCAATATATTGACTTTGCAGACAAGTGACTCAAGTTCTGCTCAGTAACAAGATAACAATTGAAAAGGTTAACCTGAAATTTAGGATTCAGAAAAGCTAATTTCAGGTCACAGTGTCCAATGGTCATGCAAAAGAAGTAGTTTAGATTCCATATCTTAAGAATCAAGGTTTCATATTGGAATTGGTGAGCAAGTGTTAAAAGTTTCATGTGGAGCATTTGATGTGTTTACCTTTTAAATTAATCCAAGGAATTTTTTCAGGAGTAATGAGATTTAATGTCATAGAGAGTTTTTTTTTTTTTTTTTTTTAAGAAGTAGTTCCTTATATTACAGTCAATAAACTTTTTTGCTTAATGGGTTGGTCATTGCAGAGAATAGCCTTTTTTATTTCTAGGTAACTGAATGCTGATGACCTAAATGTACCTTTTTTTTTTTTTGGATTTTTATGGTAATGATTACATGAGTTAAGGGAAGAAACTGTATACTGAAGTTCATCAGGAAAAAAAAAAAGTCACTTTAATGCTTTATTGCGACTTGTGTTGCTGATATATACGGCGATAATCCAACTAAAAGCTATTAATAAGCATGGCTTTCTTAGATTATTTTGCAAGCAATGTAAAGGGGTTATACTGTAAATGAAAGCAACGGTTTCTTTTCTGTTGGTAATTTGTACAGAACTATTTGTAAAAACCCACAACAATGAATCACATTACTTCTTACAATGACTCTAAAACTCCTTAAATGTTATTTTGTTGTTGCTGATGTTCTCTTGCTAAGCCACATCCAACTTTTTGTGACCCCGTCGACTGCAGCACCAGGCTATGCTGTTCTGCACTATCTCCCAGATTTTGCTCAAACTCATGCCCACTGAGGGGATGATGCCATCCAACCATTTCATAATCTGCTGCCCTCTTCTCCTTTGTCTTTAATTTTTCCAGCATCTGGGTCCTTTCCAGTGAGTCAGCCATTTGCATTACAGGGCCAAAGTATTGGAGCTTCAGTATCAGTCTTTCCAATGAATATTCAGGGTTGATTTCTTTTAGGATTGACTGGTTTGATCTCTTCAGTCCAAGGGACTTTCAAGAGAATTCTCCAGCACCACAACTAGAAAGCATCAATTCTTTGGCACTCAGTCTTCTTATGGTCCAGCACTCATATCCGCACATGACTACTGGAAAAACCATAGCTTTGACTATACAAACCCTTTCAGTAAAGTGATGTCTCTGCTTTTTAATACACTGTCCAGGTTTGTCACACCTTTCCTTCCAAGGAACAAGCATTTTTTTAATATCATAGGTAGAGTTATCATCTACAGTAATTTTGTAAAAAAAAAAATGTTATTTTACAAAATTTTAATTCTCTGTCTCCTCTCTTCCTTTTGATTGAAGTATAGTTGATTTGCAATGTTGTGTTAGTTTTCTAGTGGAGAGCAAAATTATTCATATACATATGTATATATATAACCTTTTTTAGATTATTTTTCATTATAGACTACTAGAAGTTATTGAAAATATTACCTTGTGCTATACAGTAAGACTTTGTTGTTTATCTATTTTGTATCTGTTAACCCCAAACTCCTAATTTATCCTTCCTTACCTACTTTCCACTTTGGCAACCATAAGTTTGATTTTTATGTCTGTAACCCTATTTCTGTTTTGCATATAAGTTCATTTGTGTCATATTTTAAATTCCACATATAAGTGGTATCATATGGTTTTTGCCTTTATCTTTCTGAGTTACTTCACATCATATTTAGGTCCATCCATATTGCCATAAACAACTTTTTTTCTTTTTCTTCTTATGGCCAAGTATTGTTCTACTGTGTGTGTAAATCACATCTTCTTTACCCATTAATCTGTTGATACACAACTAGGTGGATTCCATGTCTTGACTATTGTAAATAGTGCTAATGCTGCTATGAACATTGGGTACATGCAGCTTTTTAAATTATAGTTTTCTCTGGGTAAATATCAGGGGTGGAATCCTGGAACATATTGTAACTCTATTTTTAGATTTTTAGGAGACTCCTTAATGTTTTCCATAGGGGCTACAGTAATTTATATTCCTATCAACAGGAAGGAAGAATTTCCTTTTCTCCACACCCTCTCCAATATTTATAGATTGTAGACTTTTTGATGATGGTTATCCTGACCAGTGTGAGGTGATGTCTCATTGTTGTTTTGACTTGCAATTCTCTAAAAAGTAGCCAATATTGAGTGTTTTTTTTAAAGTGTCTGTTAGCTACCTATATGTTTTCTTTGGGAAAAAAAAAAAAACAAACTGTTTATGTTTTCTGCCCATTTTTGGATTGTAATGATTGGGTTTTATTTTTTGTTATTATGTTATGTGAACTGAAAGCACACACATTTCTGATTAAAAAAAAAAAAAAAAAAAAAACTCCAGAAAATAGACATAGAAAGAACCCACCTCAACATAATAAAGTCCATATGTGACAAAACCACAGCAAGCCTTATGCTCAATGGTGAAAAATTGAAAGATTAAGAAGAAAACAAGGATGTCTACTTTCACCACTATTATTCAGCATACTTTTGGAAGTCTTAGCCACAGTAATAAGGAAGGAAAGAAAAATAAAATAAATCCAGATAGAAAAAGATGTAAAACTGTCACTGTTTGTAGGTGACATGATACCATGCATAGAAAATCCTGAAGATGCCACCAGAAAATTGCTAGAGCTAATCAATGAATTTAGTAAAGTTGAAGGATACAAAATTAATACAGAGAAATATCTTTAATTATTGTACATTAACAATGATAATGCAGAAAGATAAATTAAAGAAACAGTTCCATTTAACAATGCAACAAAAAGAAAAAAAAATCCTAGGAAAAACCTACCTGAGACAAAAGATCTGTATGCAAAAAACTGTTAAGACTCTCATGAAAGGAATCAAAGATAACACAAATGGATGGAGAGATATGCCATGTTCTTGGATTGGAAGACTTGATATTTTGAAAATGAATATACTAATACACAGATTCAATACAATCCCTACAAAATTGTTAATTTTTCACAGAACTCAAATAAAAATTTACAATTTGTATGGAAACACTGAATAGCCAAAGCAACCTTGAAAAAGAAAAACAGATTTGGAGGAATCAGCCTTCCTGACTATGGTCATCAAGACAGTATGACACTGGCACAAAAACAGAAATATAAACCAATGGAATAAAACAGAGAGCCCAGACACCTATGGGCAACTTATCTTTGACAAAATAGGCAAGAATATACAGTATAGAAAAAGCAGCCTCTTCAATAAGTGATGCTGGGAAAACTGAAGAGCTATATGTAAAAGAATAAAATTAGAACAATTCATAACACCATGAATACAACTAAACTAAAAATAGATTAAAAAATTCCTAATTGTAAAGCCAGAAACTATAAAATTTAGGGGAAAATATAGGCAGAACACACTTTATCAGTTGCAATGAAGCAAATGACAAAGGATTAATCTCCAAAATAGACAAGCAGCTCATGTAGCTCAATATAAGAAAAGCAAACAACCCAATCAAAAAATGGGCAGAATATCTAAACAGACATTTCTCCAAAGATAAAATATAGATGGCAACAAACACATGAAGAGCTGCTCAATATTGCTCATTATTAGAGAAGTGCAAATTAAAACTTCAGTGAGATATCACATCACACTAGTCAGAATAGCCATCATCATTACAAAAAAAAAAAAAAAGTCTACAAATAATAAATGGACATAATGAAGATGAAAAGGAACCCTCTTTCACTGTTGGTGGGACTGTAAATTGATGCAGCCACTATGGAGAACATCATGGAGATTTTTAAGAAACTAGGAATAAAACTACAATATGACTCAGGAATCCTACTACTCTGCAAATACTCTGGGGAAAACCATAATTCAAAAAGGCACATGTACCCTAATGTTTATTGCAGCATTATTTACAATAGTCAGGACATGGAATCAACCTGGATGTCCATCAGCAGATTAATGGATAAGAAAATTCTTACATGTACACAATGGACTGTTAGCCATAAAAGGAATGGAATTGAGTCAATTGTAGTGATATGAATGAACCTAGAGCCTGTCATACAGAGTAAAGTAAGTCATAGTTTCACTTCATTGTACAGAAGAAACTAACAAAACATTGTAAAGCAATTAACCCCCAATTATTTTTTAATGATAAAATTTCTAGATTAAAAAGTTGTATGAGCTGTTTGCATAGTTTGCAGATTAAGACCTAATCAGTGACAACATTTGCAAATATTTTCTCCCAGGCCATAGGTTGTCTTTCCATTTTGTTTCTTGTTTCCTTTGCTGTGTAAAAGCTTATAAATTTGATTAGGTCCTATTCATTTATTTTTACTTTTGTTTCTATTGTTTTGGGAGACTGACCAAAAAAGTCCATTGTTACGATTTATGTCAGCCTGTCTTGCCTATATTCTCTTTCAGAGTTTTATAGTGTCCCATTGTATATTTATGTATTTAAGCCATTTTGAGCTTATTTTTGTGTATGGTGTGAGAGTGGGTTTTAACTGCATTGATTTACATGCAGCTGTCCAGCTTTCCGGTCACTACTTACTGAAGAGTCTGTCTTTTCTCCATTATATATGCCTGCCTCATTCATCACAGATTAATTGAGGTGTGTGGGTTCTTTTCTGGGCTTTCTATTCTGTTCCACTGATCCATGTCTGATTTTGTGCCAATAGCACACTGTTTTCATTGCTGTAGCTTTGAAGTCCTGAAGGGTTCTGCCTCCACCATTGTTATTTTCTCTCAGAATTGCTTGGGCGAATCTGGGTCCTTTGTGATTCCATATAAATTTTAGGATTATTTGTTCTAGTTCTGTGAAAAATGTCATGGTTAATTTGATAAGGATTGGGTTAAATATGCAGATTGCTTTGGGTAGCATGGCAATTTTATCAATATTAATTTTCCAATTCAAGGATATGGGATAATTTCCCTTTACTTCAAGTCATCTTCAGTTTCCTTTATCAATGTTTCATAGTGCTCAGCATATAAGTTTTCACCTCCTTGGGCAGATTTATTTCAAAGTATTTAATTTTTTTGATGAAATTTTAACTGAGTTTTTTTTTGTTTTTTTTTTTTAACTTTCCCTTTCTGATATTTCACTGTTAGTATAAAGAAATGGAGACAATTTCTTCATGCTAATCTTATATCCTGCTACATTGCTGAATTTGTTTACCAGTTCTGGTAGTTTCTGTGTGAAATTTTTAGGGTTTTCTATATATAATATCATGTTATCTGCATATAACAACAATTTTACATCTTTCTTTCTGATTTGAATACTTTTTATTTCTTGTTCTAGTTTGATTGTTGTGTCTACGATTTCCAATACTACGTTGAATAGAAGTTGTGAGAGTGGGAATCCTTGTCTTCCAGAGTTTAGTGAGAATGTGTTATGTTGGCTGTGTATTTGTCATGAAAAGCTTTTATTATGCTGAGATATGATCCCTCTGTACCCACTTTGGTAAGAGTTTTTATTGTGAATATATGTTGAATTTTATCAAATGCTTTTTCTGCATCTACTGAAATCATTTCATTTTTATCCTCTTTTGCTCATGTGGCATATCACATTGATTGTTTGGTGTGTGTTGAACCATCTCTGTGACTTGTATGAAACCAACTTGATTGTGGTATATGATCTTTTTTTGCATTTTGTTGGATTTAGTTAGCTAATACTATGTTCAGAATTTTTTCATTTATATTCACCAAATGTATTAGCCTTCTTTACCAGCTGAGACACCAGGGAAGCCCATATTAGCCTGTAATTTTATTATGTTTTGGTAGTGTCTTCTTTTTGTATCAGGGTATTGGTGGCTTCATAGCATGACATTTCTTTTTTTTTTTATTTAAGTGACCTTTATAAATAAAGATGATTTGGAGTGGGAAGGAGACAAAATATGAATGAGAAAACGAATGGCTTACAGCAACAATCTTTGTTTTGTTATTCCTCTTCCCAAACCCCTTTTCCCTCTCTTCCCCATACTGCACCACAGTCTTTGGACTTTTTACCTTTTTTTTTTTTAATGGAATATTGTTAATTTTCAAGGTTGTGTTAATGTCTGCTATATAACAACGTGAATCAGCCATATGTGCACATATATTCCCTCCTCTTTTGTCTCTTTACCATTCCTCTATTTCACCTTCTAGGTCAACATAGAGCACCATGCTGAGATCCCTGTGTTCTAGAGCAGCTTCCCACTGACTACTTTAGACATGGTAGTGTACATATGTCAACACCACACTCTCAATTCATCCCACCCTCCCTTTCTCACCGTGTGTACACATTCACCCTCTACATCTTCACCTCTATTCCTGAATTGCAAATAGGTTCATTAGTATAATTTTTCTAGATTCCATATATCCACATTCAGTTCAGTCCAGTTCAGTTGCTCAGTTGTGTCCAAACAGTTGCAACTCCATGGACTACAGTACAATAGGCTTCTCTGTCCATCCCAACTCCCAGAGATTGCTCAAACTCATGTACATTGAATTGGTGATGCATCCAACCATCTCCTTCTCCCCCCTCCTTCAGTCTTTCTCAGCATCAGGGTTTTTTTCGATAAGTCAGTTCTTCACATCAGGTGACCAAAGTACTGAAGCTTCAGCTTCAGCATCAGTTCTTCCAACGAATATTCAGGACTGATTTCTTTTGGGAACAACAGGTTTGACCTCCTTGCAGTCCAAAGGACGCTCAAGAGTCTTCTCCAACACCACAGTTAAAAAGCATCAGTCTTCAGTGCTCAGCTTGCTTTGTGATCCACTCTCACATCCATGACTCAGACAAGAAAGCACCTGCCTGCAATGAGGAAGACCCGGGTTCAATCCCTGGTTTGGGAAGATCCCCTGGAGAAGGAAATGGCAACCGACTCCACTAGTCTTGCCTGGAGAATTTCTTGGATTGATGAGCCTGGTAGGTTACAATCCACGGGTTCGGAAAAACTCGGACACGACTGAACGACTTCGCTTGTTTTCTTCACTTCGTTTTGCTCACATCCATGCATCAGTTCAGTACAGTTCAGTCACTCAGTCGTGTCCAACTCTTTGTGACCCCATGAATCGCAGCACGCGAGGCCTCCCTGTCCACCACCAACTCCCAGAGTTTACTCAAACTCATGCCCATCGAGTCGGTGATGCCATCCAGCCATCTCATCCTTTGTCATCCCCTTCTCCTCCTGCCCCCAATCCCTCCCAGCATCAGGGTATTTTCCAATGAGTCAACTCTTCCCATGATGTGGCCAAAGTACTGGAGTTTCAGCTTCAGCATCAGTCCTTCCAATGAACACCCAGGACTGATCTCCTCTAGGATGGACTGGTTGGACTTCCTTGCAGTCCAAGGGACCCTCAAGAGTCTTCTCCAACACCACAGTTCAAAAGCATCAATTATTTGGCGCTCAGCTTTCTTTGCAGTCCTACTCTCACATCCATACATGACCACTGGAAAAACCATAGCCTTGATCAGATGGACCTTTGATGGCAAGGTAATGTCTCTGCTTTTTAATATGCTATCTAGGTTGGTCATAACTTTCCTTCCAAGGAGTAAGTATCTTTTAATTTCATGACTGCAATCACCATCTGCAATGATTTTGGCGCCTCCAAAAATAAAGTCAGCCACTGCTTCCATTGTTTCCCCATCTATTTGCCATGAAGTGATGGGACCAGATGCCATGATCTTAGTTTTCTGAGTGTTGAGCTTTAAGCCAACTTTTTCACTCTCCTCTTTCACTTTCATCAAGAGGCTTTTTAGTTCCTCTTCACTCTCTGCCATAAGGGTGGTGTCATCTGCATATCTGAGGTTATTGATATTTCTCCTGGCAATCTTGATTCCAGCTTGTGCTTCTTCCAGCCTAGCGTTTCTCATGATGTACTCTGCATAGAAGTTACATAAGCAGGGTGACAATATACAGCCTTGATGTACTCCTTTTCCTATTTGGAATCAGTCTGTTTTTCCATGTCCAGTTCTAACTGTTGCTTCCTGACCTGCATATAGGTTTCTCAAGAGGTGAGTCCAGTGGTCTGGTATTCCCATCTCTTTCAGAATTTTCCACAGTATATTGTGATCAATACACTCAAAGGCTTTGGCATAGTCAATAAAGCAAAAATAGATGTTTTTCTGGAACTCTCCTGCTTTTTTGATGATCCAGTGGATGTTGGCAACATGACTACTGGAAAAACCATAGCTTTGACTACATGGACTTTTGTTGGCAAGATAATGTCTCTGCTTTTTAATACGCTGTCTAGGTTGGTCATTACTTTCCTTCCAAGGGGTAAATGTCTTTTAATTTCATGACTGCAGCCACCATCTGCAGTGATTTTGGAGCCCAAGAAAATGAAACCTGTCACTGTTTCTACTGTTTCCCCATCTATTTGCCATGAAGTGATGGGACCAGATGCCATGATCTTAATTTTCCGAATGTTGAGTTTTAAGCCAGTTTTTTCACTCTGCTCTTTCACTTTTATCAAGAGCCTCTTTTGTTCCTCTTCACTTTCTACCGTAAGGGTGGTATTATCTACATATCTGAGGTTATTAATGTTTCTCCTGGCATTTTGATGCTAATATACAATATTTGTTCTTCTCTTCCTAATTTCATTCCATATGACAAGTTCTAGGTTTATCTATTTTTATTTTCATTATTCTAGGAGATGGGTCAAAAAAAATATTACTGTGCTTAATGTCAGAGTGTTTTTCCTGTAAGAGTTTTATATTTTCTGACTTTATATTTTTGTCTTTAATCTATTTTGAGTTTATTTTTGTTCATGGTATTGGGCATTATTTCAATTTTATCCTTTCACATGTAGCTGTTGAGAGTTCCCACCACTACTTATTGAAGAGAGTATTTTCTCCATTGTATATCGTTGCCTTATTTGTTATAGATCAGATGACTACAGGTACATGGGCTAATTTCTAGACCTTCTATCCTGTACCATTGGTCTAGCTTTCTGTTTCTGTGCCAGTACCTTACTGTTTTGATACCTTTAGCTTTGTAATAAGGTTTAAAGTTGGGGACGGTGATTCTTCCTGCTTCATTCTTTTTTTCCCCTCAAGATTACATTGCTATTTCTGAGTATTTTGTTTTTCCATACAAATTGTAAAAATTTTGTTCTAATCCTGTATAGAATGTCATTAGTAATTTGATACAAATTGCACTGAATCTGTAGATTGTTTTGGGTAGTATATTCATTTTCATTATATTGATTTTTCCACTCCAGAACATGATATATTTCTTCATGTTTTTTATCCTCTTTGATTACTTTCATCAATGTTTCATAATTTTCTGAGTAGGTAGATTGATTGAAGAATCCTTGCATTCCTACAGTAAATAACACTTAATCATTGTATATGATCCTTTTAATAGAATATTGGATTCTATTTGTTAGTATTTTATGAGCATTATTGTCCCTATGCCCAGAAGTGGTATTGGTATGTAATTTTCTTTTTTGTGTGTGATATCTCTGCCAGGTTTGGTAACAGGGTCATGGTCACCTTGAATATCAAATTTGGGAGCATTCCTCCCTCTGCACTTTTGTAGAAGAGTTTAAGAAGAATAGGAATTTCTGTAAATATTGGATAGAATTTGCCTGTGAAGTTCATCTGATTCTGGACTTTGTTCTTTGGAAGATTTTTATTTTCAGTTTCAATTTTATTTCTTCTGATTAGTCTGTTTACATTTTCTGATTCTTCCTGATTCTATCTTAGAATATTGTGTCTTTCTAAGAATTTGTCCATTTCTTTCTAGATGTCCATTTTATTGCCATATAGTTGCATATAATAGTCTCTTATGATCCTTCACAATATCAGTTGTGATTTCTCCATTTTCCTTTCTAATTTTATTGGAGTCCTCTCTCTTGTTTTCTTAAGAAATCTGACGAAAGTTTTACCAATTTTGTTTATAAAATAACTTTTATTTTTATCGATATTCACTATTGTTAACTTTGCTTCTATTTCATTTATTTCTGCTGTCACATTCATGATTTATTTTCTTCTACTGACTTTGAATTTTCTTTGTTTTACTTTCTCTAGTTGCTTTAGATGTAAGATTAGATTGTTTATTTGATTTTTTCTTGTTTGTTGAGGTTAGATTGAATTGCTGTACACTTTCCTTTTAGAATTGCCTTTGCTGTGTCCATTATGTTTGGGGTCATCCTGTTTTCATTATAATTTATTTCTATGTACTTTTTAAAAAATTTCTTAACTTCTGCAGTGATCACTTGGTTATTTAGCAGCACACTGTTCATCTTCCATTTGCCTGTGTTTTTTATAGTTGCTTCTTTTACTGTAATTGTTTTCTAGTCTCATAGTGTTATGGTCCGAAAAGATGCTTGATACAATTTCAGTTTTCATATATTTTCCAAGGTTTGATTTGTTACCTAAGATGTTGTCTAGCTACTGTGCTATTTAAAGTTTGCATTTCTTATTTATTTTCTGCCTGGATGATCTGTCCCTTGATGTAAATGGGATGTTATAGATACCTACTATTATTGTGTTACTATCAATTTCTCTTTTATTGCTGCTAGCATTTAACTTATGTGTGCTCCTATGTTGGGAACATAAATATTTATAATTGTTATGACTTCTTGAATTGATCCCTTGATCACTAGGTAGTGTTCTTATATCTCTTTTAAGTTTTTATTTTAGTCTATTCCATCTGAGTTTTGCTACTCCAGGTTCCTTTTGAGTTCAATTTGCATGAAATAACTTTTTACATCTCCTCACTTTGTCTGTATGTGTCAGGTCTTGTTTTTGTATCCTTTCAGTCAGTCTGTATATTTTGCTTGGAGCATTCAATCCATTTGCATTTAAGGTAATTATCAATGTGTGTTCTGATTGCAATTTTCTGAACTATTTTGGGTCTGTTTTTGTGGGTCTTTTTCTTCTCTTGTGCTTTCTGCCTAGAGAAGTTTCTTAAGTATTGGTTGTAAGGCTGATTTGGTGGTACTGAATTCTCTTAGATTTTACATGTCTGAATGTAATCCTTACTGGTAGAGTTCTTGGTTGTATATTTTTGCCTTTCATTCCTTTAAATATATACTGCCATTCCCTTCTGAACTACAGAGTTTCTGTTGAAAATCAGCTGATAACCTTATGGGGATTCCCTTTTATGTTATTTTTGCTTTACCCTTGCTGCTTTTAATATTTTTTATTGGTATTTAATTTTTGTTAGTTTGATTAATATATGTCTTGGTGTCTTTCTCCTAAGGTGTATTCTGTCTGGGAAACTATGTGTTTCCTGTACATGGGTGGCTGTTTTCTTTCCCATGTTGATGAAGTTTTCAACTATAATCTCTTCAAATATTTTGTCAGATCCTTTCTCTTCTTCTTTTGGGACCCCTGTATTGATTATTGATAAGTTCAATATTGTCTCAATGATCTCTGAGGTTATCCTCAATTCTTTTCAGTCTTCTTTCTTTATTCTGCTCCTTAACAGTTATTTCCATCATTTTATCTTCCAGCTCACTTATTCATTTTTCTGCCTCAGTTATTCTGCTATTGATTTTTTGTAGTATTTTAAAATTTCTGTTACTGCATGCATGCATCACTCTTGGTTTATTATTTAGTTCTTTTAGATCCTTGTTAAATGTTTCTCACATTTTCTAAATTCTATTTTTAAGGATTTTGAAAATCTTCACTGTCATTACTCTAAATTTTTTTTCAGATAGGTTACAGTTTCCTCTTCATTTATTCAATCTTGTAGAGTTTATTTATTGATTGATTTATTTTATTGCTCTTTCATATGTAACATATATATATATATTTATTTATTTATCTCATTTTCTTTTTTCTTTTTTTTCTGATGGGTAGGACTGTATTCCTGTCTTACTAATAGTTTGGCCTGAAGTTTAGAGCAATGGAGTTTGCAGGCAGTTGGGAAGAGCTGGGTATTTGTGTTGAGAGGTGGACCTCTGGGATACCACATGGTGATTAATATTCATTGGGACTTGAGTTTCTTTCTTAGTCCAGGAGTTCAAATCCAGTACTCCCAACCACAGGAACTCAGTCCTGATATCCAGCCAATGAACTGAGATCCCAAAACAGGATGCAAAAGAAAAAGAGACAAACAAACAAAAAAAAAAGTTTAGATCAATAACAAAGTATAAAAAATGAAATAAATTTCAAAATTAACCAACATATTGCAAAAAATAAGAATACATATTAAAAAAAGGCCCTGGAGAGGTAAAAGGGAACTCCAATATTATATAAAGCAGGAAAAAAAAAATCAAAAAAGAGAAAGAAATAAAAGGGAGCAGAACAATGACAAAGAATAAAAAAATAAATTTAGAAAATGAAATTTAAAAAAATTTAGGAAACAAATAACATATTTTAAAAAATGAGAATATATATGAACCAACAACGGGGGGGTAAAACCAACCCCAAAAACAAACAAACAAACAAACAAACAAACAAAAAAAGAAAGAAGGAAAGTAAAAGAAAGAAAATGCCCAAAACCTTGGCAGTGGTGCTTAGGTTTGACAGGGCTTAGGCTGAGCAGAGTGTACGCAGAGGTGAGGTTTTGGCAGGGTCAGGATCTATGTTCAGGACCCACACCAGCAGTGGGGCAAAAGGCCGCAGTGGGATTCTCAGGTGGCACAGTGGTAAAGAATCCACCTGCCAATGCAGGAAACACAAGAGACGCGGGTTGGATTCCTGGGTCAGAAAGATACTTTGAAGTAGAAAATGGTAATCCATTCCAGTATTATTGCCTGGAAAATTCCATGGACAGAGGAGCCTGGAGGATTAGAGTTCATGGGGTCGCAAACAGTTGGACATGACTGAGTGACTGAGGATGCACACACATGTACATGAAGGGTGGGTCCTGGATTCAGCCCAGTTCCGAGAGGGCTTTTTGGAGTGCTTCCAACCTCAAGGTGTATACTATTATGTCCAAGGGCCTCAGAGGCTCCCCAGGCCTGAGCGGGTGGGAAGGGGATGTGAAGTTCGGTTTTCCAGTCCTTTGACACTTGAGGACCCCTCATCTTCCCCGCAGACACACTGGAAGCAAGCGTGCCTCCCCAGATACATGAACCGTTCCCCTCCCCTCCCCCATCCCGAAAGTGCGCTGGTCCAGGCTGGCCTCTGCTTCTCCTCCCCTCCTTCCTCCACTGCATGTTTTTCCCAGTCAGTCAGGGATTCCAGCCCATAGAATGACTTTAGAAGTGTTACCTCCTTTTCAGTCTTTCGGAATAATTTAAGAAGAATTGATATACGTTCTTCATTGTATCAATTTGTTTGGTAGAATTCTGCAGTGAATCCATTTTGTCCGGGACTTTTGTTTACAGGAAGTTATGTTCATTACACATTCTATTTCATGTCTAGTAATTGGTCTGTTCAAACTATCTATTCCTTCTTGATTCAGCGTTTGTGGAGAGTATGTTTCAGAAAAAAATTTTATAGTTCCATTTTTATAAGTTATCCAATTTGTTAACTTGTAATTGTTTATAGTATTCTTTTAGGGTTTTTTTTTTTTTTTTTTTTTTTTTTTTGTTGTTGTTGTTCTGTATTTCTGTAGTCTCAGTTGCTATTTCTCCTCTTTCATTTCTTATTTGCTTATTTTGGTCCTCTCTTTTCTTCTTGATGACCCTGACCAGTGTTTTTTGCTTGTTTGTTTGTTTTTTACCCTTTCAAAAATAAAACAATGTCTCTTGGCTTTATTTCCCCCCCCCCCTATTTTTTAATCTCTATTTTATTTATTTATTTCTGCTCTTTATTACTTTCTTAATTTTGCTGACTTTAGTCTTTGTATTTCTTTCTCTAATTCTTTGAGTTCACAGGAGAGTTTGTTTATTTCAGGAAGATCTGTATCATAATGAACTTCCCTTTTGGGACTTTTTTTTTTTTTTTAAATCTCATAGATTTTCACTGTCATTTGTATCAAGGTATTTTTTAACTTGCTTTTTTATTTCATCACTGACTCTTTGTTTTCTTTTTTCTTTTTTTTAGTAGTATCTTTTTTTTTTTCTTTCCTCCATATAAGATTTTTTTTTTCTTTTTAATTTCTCTTTCTGTGGTTGATTTCTAGGTGCATGCTGTTGTGGTCAGAGGAAAAATGCAGTAAATGAGCATGATTTTGATGCAATTTTGCTTTCTCTACTGATAACAGTCTCTAAATATTTGGCCACCCTCTTTTTTCAGGTATACACAGAGAGAGACTCTTAGAAATTTGTTTCTCTCAAAGTGGCAATTCTTATTTTGCTTTCAGAGTCTTTCTATGTGTGCAACTTATCTGAAAAGAGCCAGTTTAAAACAATCAGTACTCCAGAGAAATATTTTAGGGTGGTGGATTCTGCTTTCATGCTGTGTCATTAAGAGAAAATAATACAGGTATTTAAGAAATTTGTGACCCATGAGAGACTGAGCCAGGTTTTCCTGTGAATGTCCAGTACTCTTGCCTGGAAAATCCCATGAACCACGGAGCCTGGTAGGCTGCAGTCCATGAGGTCGTAAGAGTCAGACATGACTAAACAACTTCACTTTCACTTTTCACTTTCATGCATTGGAGAAGGAAATGGCAACCCACTCCAGTGTTCTTGCCTGGAGAATCCCAGGGATGGGGGAGCCTGGTGGGCTGCTGTCTATGGGGTTGCACAAAGTCGGACATGACTGAAGTGACTTAGCAGCAGCAGCAGCAGCAGTCCAGGAATCTCCAGTGAAGGCATGCATCAACAGTGACCTGTCACGGAGTCAAGGGGGCTGATTACAAAGTCCTGGGAGCTGCAGCGTGCTGGCATAAATCCTTTTGAAGGAGATAACCATTACTGCCATTATCCCAACCATATTCTAGCATCAGGCCAAATCACAGGGAGGTAACACAGACCCACCAACTGACAGAAAATTGGATTAAATATTTACTGAGGTTGGATTTGCCCACCAGGGAAAGATCCAGTTTTCCCTACAGCCAGTCCCTCCTGTCAGGAAACTTCCAAAGCCTCTTATCCTCATCCATCAGAGGGCAGACAGAATGAAATCCACAATCACAGAAAAGTAACCAAACTGATCACATGGATGACAGCCTTATCTAATTCAATGAAACTATGAGATGTGCCATGTAGGGTGACACATGATGAACAGGTCATTGTGGAGAATTCTGACAAAACTTCAGTGGTCCACTGAAGAAGGGGATGGAAAACCACTTCAGCATTCTTGCCTTGAGAGCCCCATTAACAGTATGAAAAGGCAAAAAGATGTGGCACTGAAAGATGAACTCCTCGGGTCAGTAGTTGCCCAATATGCTAATGGAAAAGAACACAGAAATAGCTCCAGAAGGAACGAAGATGCTGAGTCAAAGCAGAAACAACACACAGTCGTGGAGGTGTCTGGAGGTAAAAACAATGAAATATATTCTAAATAACAAAATTATATAGAAACCTGGAATATTAGGTCCATGAGTCAAAGTAAATTGGAAGTGGTCAAATGAGATGGCAAGAGAGATGATCAACATTTTAGGAATCAGTCATAACAAACACCATCTTCTAACAATACAAGAGATGACTCTACACATTGATATAACCAGATGGTCAATACCAAAATCAGATGGATTATATTCTTTGAAGGTGAAGATGGAGAAGTGCTATACAGCCAGGAAAAACAAGACCAGGAGCTAACTGTGGCTCAGGTCATGAACTTATTGCAAAATTCTGACTTAAATTGAAGAAGTAGGGAAAACCACTAGGGCACTCAGGTATGATCTAAATCAAATCCCTTACAATTATACAGAAAAAGTGACAAGTAGATTCAAGGGATTAGATCTGAAAGAGAGTGCCTAAAGAACTATGGACAGAGGTCTGTAACATTGTACAGGAGGCAGTGATCAAAACCATCCTCAAGAAAAAGAAATACAAAAAGTCAAAATGGTTGTCTGAGGAGGTCTTACAAATAGATGAGAAAAGAAAGGAAATGAAAGACAAAGGAGAGCACCCATGTAAATGCAGAGTCCCAAAGAATAGCAAGGAGAAATAAGAAAGCCATCCTAAGTGAACAGTGCAAGGAAACAGAGGAAAATAACAGAATGGGAAATACTAGAGATCTCTTCAAAAAATTGGACATATCAGGGGGGCATTTGATGCGAGGATGGGCACAAGAAAGGACAGAAATGGCATGGATTTACCAAAGGCAGAAGATATTAAGAAGAGGTGGCAAGAATGCAAAGAAGAACTTCAAAGAATTACAGAAAGGACCTTAATGACTCACATAGCCACAAAGGTGTGATCAGTCACCTAGAGCCAGATAGCTTGGAGTGTGAACTATCGTGGCCCCGAAGAAGCATTGCTATGAACAAAGCTAGTGGAGGTGACGGAATTCCAGTTGAGCTACTTCAAATCCTAAAAGATGATGCTGTGAAAGTGCTGCACTTATATGCCAGCAAATTAGGAAAATTCAGCAGTGGCCACAGGACTGGAAAAGGTCAGTTTTCATTCTAATCCCAAAGAAAGGCAATGCCAAAGAATGCTCAAACTACCACACAAATGCACTCAACTCACACACTAGTCAAGTAATGCACAAAATTCTCCAAGCCAGGCTTCAACAGTATGTGAACCGTGAACTTCCAGATGTTCAAGCTGATTTAGAAAAGACAGAGAAACCAGAGATCAAATTTGCCACATCCGTTGGACCATCAAAAAAGCAAGGGAGTTCCAGATAAAAAAATCTATGTCTGCTTTATTGATTATACCAAAGCTTTTAACTGTGTAGATCACAACAAACTGGAAAATTCTTAAAGAGATGGAAATACCAGAGCAACTGACCTGCCTCCTGTAAAATCTGTATGCAGATCAAAGGGCAACAATTAGAACTGTACATGGGACAACAGACTGGTTCCAAACTGGGAAAGGAGTATGTTAAGGCTGTATATTGTCACCCTGCTTATTTAACTTATATGCAGAGTACATCATGAGAAATCCTGGAGTGGATGAAGCACAAGCTGAAATCAAGATTGGCGGAAGAAATATCAGTAACCTCAGATATGCAGATGACACAACCCTTACAGCAGAAAGTGAAGAATTAAAGGGCCTCTTGATGAAAGTGAAAGAGGAGAGTGGAAAAGCTGACTTAAAACTCAGCATTCTGAAAATGAAGATCACGGCATCTGGCCCCATAACTTCATAGCAAATAGATGGGGAAATATTGAAAACAATGAAAGACTTTATTTTTTTGATCTCCAAAATCACTGCAGATGATGAATGCAGCCATGAAATTATAAGATGCTTGCTCCTTGGAAAAAAAGTTATGACCAACCTAGACAGCATTTTAAAAAGCAGAGACATTACTTTGCTAACAAAGGTCCGTCTAGTCAAAGGTATGGTTTTTCCAATAGCCATGTATGGATGTGAGAGTTGAACTGTAAAGAAAGCTGAGCACCAAAGAATTGATGCTTTTGAACTGTGGTTTTGGAAAAGACTCTTGAGTCCCTTGGACAGCAAGGAGACCCAACCAGTCCGTCCTAAAGAATACAGTCCTGAATATTCATTGGACGGATTGATGCTGAAGCTTAAGCTCCAGTACTTTGGCCACCTATGGGAAGAACTGACTCATTTGAAAAGACCCTGGTGCTGGGAAAGATTGAAGGTGGGAGGAGAAGGGGACGACAGAGATGAGATGGTTGGATGTCATCACCGACTCAATGGACATGTTCAGTTCAGTTCAGTTCAGTCCCTCAGTCGTGTCTGACTCTTTGTGACCCCATGAATCACAGCACACCAGGCCTCCGTGTCCATTACCAACTCCCAGAGTTTACTCAAACTCATGCCCATCGAGCCGGTGATGCCATCCAGCCATCTCATCCTCTGTCGTCCCCTTCTCCTACTGTTCCAAGTCCCTCCCAGCATCAGGGGCTTTTCCAATGAGTCAGTTCTTCGCATGAGGTGGCCAAAGTATTGGAGTTTCAGCTTCAGCATCAGTCCTTCCAATGAACACCCAGGACTGATCTCCTTCAGGATGGACTGGTTGGATCTCCTTGCAGTCCAAGGGACTCTCAAGAGTCTTCTCCAACACCACAGTTCAAAAGCATCAATATTTTTGGCGCTCAGCTTTCTTCACAGTCCAACTCTCACATCCATACATGACTACTGGAAAAACCATAGCCTTGACTAGATGGACTTTTGATGACAAAGTAATGTCTCTGCTTTTTAACATGCTGTCTAGGTTGGTCATAACTTTCCTTCCAAGGAGTAAGCGTCTTTTAATTTCATGGCTGCAGTCACCATCTGCAATGATTTTAGAGCCCCCAAAAATAAAGCCTGACACTGTTTCCACTGTCTCCCCATCTATTTCCTGTAAGGTGATGGGATCAGATGCCATGATCTTAATTTTCTGAATGTTGAGCTTTAAGCCAACTTTTTCCACTCTCCTCTTTCACTTTCATCAAGAAGCTTTTTAGTTCCTCCTCACTTTCTTCCATTAGGGTGGTGTCATCTGCATATCTGAGGTTATTGATATTTCTCCCTGCAATCTTGATTCCAGCTTGTGCTTCTTCCATACGAGCGTTTCTCATGATATACTCTGCATATAAGTTAAATAAGCAGGGTGACAATATACAGCCTTGACATACTCCTTTTCCTACTTTGAACCAGTCTGTTGCTCCATGTCCAGTTCTAACTGTTTCTTCCTGACCTGCATACAGGTTTCTCAAGAGGCAGGTCAGGTGGTCTGGTATGCCCATTTCCTTTATAATTCTCCACAGTTTATTGTGATCCACACACTCAAAGGCTTTGGTGTAGTCAATAAAGCAGAAATAGATGTTTTTCTGGAACTCTCTTGCTTTTCCGATGCTCCAGCAGATATTGGCAATTTAATCTCTGGTTCCTTTGCCTTTTCTAAAACCAGCTTGAAACTACTCCACGTTCAAGGTCAGGAGGGGCGGTTGTGAGAAGATACCCCTCGTCCAAGATAAGGAACAGCGGCTGCTCTTTATTGGAGCAGCTGTGAAGAGACACCCCCCGTCCAAGGTAAGAGAAACTCAAGTAAGACAGTAGGTGTTGCCAGAAGGCATCAGAGGACAGGCACACTAAAACCATACTCACAGAAAACTAGCCAAATTGACCACAGAACCACAGTCTTGTCTAACTCAATGAAACTAAGCCATGCCGTGTGGGGCCACCCAAGACGGTCAGGTCATGGTGTAGAGGTCTGATAGAATGTGGTCCACTGGAGAAGGGAATGGCAAGCCACTTCAGTATTCTTGCCTTGAGAACCCCATGTACAGTATGAGAAGGCAAAATGGTAGGATACTGAAAGATGAACTCCCCAGGTTGGTAGGTGCACAGTATGCTACTGGAGATCAGTGGAGAAATAACTCCAGAAAGAATGAAAGGATGGAGCCAAAGCAAAAACAATGCCCAGTTGTGGATGGGACTGGTGATAGAAGCAAGGTCCAATGTTGTAAAGAGCAATATTGACTGAACTGAACTGAATGGTATTGACATAAAGGTTGAGAAAGACATATCTTATACACTAAACCTTAAGAGGCTAGCATTTCTGGTAGCATCACTATCACTTTAGTAACTCGTACTAATAGAGAATTAGTCTAAATCAAGTAATATGATTTATTCTTTGATTATTGCTATAATTGTTCATGATTATTTGTTGAATCCACTCCTTAGTGTATTTTTGAAGCCATTGATAATTTATATGAAAAATTATATGTCTTAACCATTCTTTCAGGTATGTACAAAATAAGACAAAAGTAGTTTCGGGGACACAGAAGACCTGACATTTAGTTTAAGCAAGCTTTCAGTTGGTAACCCCTTTTTCCTCTAACTAAAAAGATACTAAATTATCTAAACTATATTAAAAAGTAAAAAGATGATAAAATATCTTAACCATGTAAATGATAATAAATTATTTTTATTTCCTTTTAAGCCAACTTTTTCATAAAAATTATATATTCTTAATCTTATATATGTTTTTATCATGGCATAAATATAATGCCATAGATATCATGGCATATCTTATCTCTATACTGAGATAAGATATATAACTATCCTTTCTCTTTAGAAATAAACAAGTAACTCTTTAGCAATAGTATGAGAAAATAGGCTGGGGTGATAAATTTCCAGACAAGATTATGACTGTGCATATACTATATGTGTATTCTTTGCATGCATTTATAACCTTTTTTTCTATGAAGCACATAATTTCCCATATTTTCTTCATGTGGTTTAGTAGAATATTGTCCTCCAAATGTGCAAAGTAGCCAGCAGCTGTGATACAGAACTTTGTGTTAATGTTTTACCAATTCCCAACAGTAACTCAGCCTTTTCAGTGGTTTCACACAACTCTTAGGTATTAGAATAAATGCTAAATGATTTTGCTTCTACTTCACTGAGCAAAACAACCTTGACAGATGACATGCTAAACCCTTCAGATTTTCATTAATCCTTTGTTCATATTTATTCCATTACTCTGAGAATTCTAGCTAGCTTCCCAATTGACAGCTCATTAGAGTCTGCTGGGTACATTCTAACTCATCATCCACCTTATGCCAAAAGAAACAGCCTTGAGTCTTTTTATCAATTCTTTATACATGAGAATAAGCAAAAATTTTACTTTAACATTTTTAGTATAAATTGTTACCTACACCAATAATATCCCCTGAAAATTCTAAGTAAATTCATATCTACTTTATTCTATTTCAGATGAGATATGTACTCACTTTGTAATAAAATAATCTAATCTCTTGCTTTTTTACTTCTAAGGGATACTAGTTTCCATAATAGCATAAGAACACAAACTGTAAATGTTTTATTTTATATTTTTACTCTCAGCATCTATGATACTGTTTTCAGATATCACTTTTTCAGATAGCTGCATTGTTCTCAGAACACAAGCAATTTATTCAAGGCTCCTCGAAGCATATGAAAGGGCATGCAATGACACAATCTGAAAGAATGCACAACGGTATGAGGACTGCCTCTTGTCAAGAAAATTTTGAAAGAATTAATGACCCACCCAGAATAAAATGATCTGTTTTAAAAAATTTAAGGTAAGAAATTTATACATTGAAAGACTCAGAGGCACATACTTTAAAAGACTCATATCATCAGGATGATGAAATCAACACAGGAATGTAAGAATATCTGAACAATTATAACCAATACAAGATATATTTTAAAGAAATTCACTTCCCCGCATAAGCCTATCATAGGCATCATCCTTCAAAATTACTGTGATAGAAAGCCATTTTCTTCAAAGAAAAAAAAAGTAATTATTTTTATATGCTATGCTTAGAAATTCCTGTTTGCAATTAACTGTCTTGCATTTTATCTATACTGCTATATAGGCCTTTCTTTACTAGAATAGTATTGAAAATTTTATAACTGTTAACATTTCTAAATACTAAAGTTAATAAATTTAGATTAATTTATCTGCAACATGTTAATGTAGAATAGTAACAAAGTATAGTTTACAGGCCCCTAAGACTCTAGGAGATCAAAACTGTTTTCACAATAATACTAAATTGTTACTAGCATCCTTTACAGTGTAGTTGCTGACTCTTTACTTACCATAAATCAAAGTGAAGTTCAGTCAGTCGTGTCCAACTCTTTGCAACTCCATGGACTATACAGGCCATGGAATTCTCCAGGCCAGAATACTGGAGTGGGTAGCCTTTCCTTTCTCCATGGGATCTTCCCAATCCAGAGGTTGAACCCAGGTCTCCCACATTGCAGACAGATTCTTTACCAGCTGAGCCACAAAGAAAGCCCAAGAATATCAAAGTGGTGATATTAAATCATAGTAGTGATTAGTGATTATTTATATTGTTTATTGCCATGCAATTTTTAAAAATGTAAAATACCTAGCTTCACTTAAAATATCTCTGATGAATGAGCAAAAATTTTGCATTTTACTGAATTTCTATCTTTAAGTATATGTTTCTTTAATATTTTGTTGACAAAATAGGATACCTATATAAGGTACTTTGGTGGCATATAGAAATGCAATCGCAGTTACACCTTCTCTATACATAAAGATTTCTCTTAGATTGGCAATTATATTAATACATGTAATACTTTTGATATTTTGGCTATGGTTTTTCCAGTAGTCATGTATGGATGTGAGAGTTGGACGGTGAAGAAAGTTGAGTGCTGAAGAATTGATGCTTTTAAACTGTGGTGTTGGAGAAGACTCTTGAGAGTCCCTTGGACTGCAAAGAGATCCAACCAGTCCATCCTGAAGGAGGTAAGTGCTGGATGTTCACCTCCAATACTTTGGCCACCTCATGCAAAGAGTTGACTCATTGGAAAAGCCCCTGATCCTGGGAGGGATTAGGGGCAGGAGGAGAAGGGGATGACAGATGATGAGATGGCTGGATGGCATCACTGACTTGATGGACATGGGTTTGGGTGGGCTCTGGGAGTTGGTGATGGATGCAGAGGCCTGGCGTGCTGTGATTCATGGGGTCGCAAAGAGTCAGACATGACCGAGTGACTGAACTGAACTGAACTGAATCAATATATTAATCTTCAGATGATCAGCATCACTCAGTAAACTAATATTTTCCAAATGATCAATACATGATTTACAAAATAAAGCATGAGTATAAAATCCATTCAAAATGTGATTTTGATGAATAGATTTAAATATAAGAAGGCATAAGTCATTTAGTTATGCGGTTTGGGGAAATTAACAAGATGGCGCCAGTCAGTCTCCCTTGCACCATGCTCTCAGGCCCTTGCTACCTGCGTTCTGTAAACAATGCCTCTGCCTGGATGTGTAATGGCCAACTTCACTTATAGCACTGCACATGTGCATCATGAGGTACTTTATTGGCCACGGGCTACTTTAGTTCTATAAGTATGTATAAGTTTCAACTGGAAGAGCCCAGAAGGGTTGTGTGTGGTTATGTCTGCTGCTACAGCTGCTGTGCCAGCCCAAAGGGAATAAACGCGTGCAATTTCTACGGCTCTTCACATTTTCTTCCAGCCTCTTAGCTCCTCCCTTGCCTACCAGCAGTTCAGTGAAATGTGTGCACAGTCAGATACAGTGAGACAACTGTTGTCACAAGCAGGATCAGCAATATAATTGGTGCAGTCGTCAGGATACCCAGGAGATAGAGGAGCCTGAGGCTCCACAGAAGAAAAATTGGGAGGATACCCAGCAGGAAGAAGAGCCTGAGGCTCCACTGGATGGAGGAAGCCAGTGGCCACCATAAAACATGTGGTACCTTGTGGCTACCATCCTCTTGGCGTGGGCTCCGGTGGAAGACTGGGAAGCGGTGGACAGTTCACTGGATAGCATTCAAACAGCGTTACAGGCAGTGAGTTCCTTTTTGGCAAACAAGTGGTCCTGACTGCTGTTGGCACCGTGAGGTGGATTTTCCTGACTGCCGTGAAGGTGAATATGGATAGTACTCTCCATGATGCTGTGCCAGTGTGCAATGTGCAGAGATGCTTGGAAGAGCTGGAGCGATGTATATTGGCATTAGTGCAAGAAAATCGTGGCCCTGAAGAAGCCAGCATCTCTGACAGTGAGGCAGTAAATGATGGTGATGATGGACTAAGGATGGACTGAGGTTATGAGACTAAGGATGATGATGATAAATGTTATGAGACCATGGATCCCCGCTTGGCAGCAAGGCACTCTGTGCAGCAGAAACTGAAGCATTAGCAGCCCTACGGCCTGGGGTGGGGGCATTCTCAAGGGTCCCCAATGTGACTGAATTCATGACATAGCAACCATATACTCTGGTGGAGTTGGTTGACTTGGGTACGTAATTTCAGCAAAAGCCAGGGGAATCCTTGGCAGTGTGGCTCTTGCGACCTTGGGACACAGGGGTGGATGTATCCTGTATTCTGAGGAAGAGGTAAAATGGTTGGCATCTATAACCACTCACCCCTCATTGAGACAAAAGTTGCACAATGCTAGGCACATCATGAAAGGGGTGCTTAACCAAATGCACACCCTCATGGAATGGATTAACTCTGTCATCTGCACCATGTGGTCAAATGCAGGTGAACTCTCAGGTCGTGTAAGTAAATGTCATACCTATGCTGAGGCGGAGTTAACCCAAGTCGTGACAGAACTGGGCATGAAGCAGTCGATATTTAATCCTAGTACCTGAGGCCCAGATGATGAGTGTTTTCTGGTGGCATGCAAAACACAATTTTGAACAATGCCCAGTCTATCTCTTTTGGGTCCCTGGCTTCTATTCTTGCACCCGATGTGGGCACCCTATCTATGAGGTGACTTCGATGGTGGCTAGCTTGGGAGAAATAGATGAATGGCAGCAGGCAAAGGGGATTAGAAGTGTGAAGACCCAAAGGGGGACCGATTTGGTAAAGACACCATCCAGGTGACAAGAATGCAAGTGTGGTTTGATTTGCTGGCAGTGGGAGTTGACAGAAATAAAACTGATAGCCAGTTTAATGATCTTCTCCTACAGCTATGGAGGGAATTGAGACTGGAGCAGCAGTTTATCAAGTTTGGGAAGCACCCACAGCAAAATATATGGGTGGTTTAGTTAGAAGATTACATGGTGCCCGAGGATGTTCCTTGTGATGATGCCCTTTTCCATTTTGAATAGGGCTCACATAAAGTGCCCTCCTGAACAGCCCAAGCAGGGACTGGAGGCCCCATGTAGGACTTACAATTCACTGTCACAAACTAATGTACAGAGTAATGGCCCTGTTTAGCACTGGTGCTGAACGCAACCTAGGTAAGAAGCCAGTTTTTAAAGGTAAGAAGTTGTGCCCTTACCTTTGAAAACTGGATGGTTCCCTATGTGGTGGTATACAGTAAAGGCTGTGTCCTATGACATGCTACTAATCTTTGATTTTATTGCAGATTTAGAACAATGTGGAAGCATTTGGCATCATGTGGGTGGTCTGTGAATACTGCAATGATCCTCATTGAAGAGGTGCATCTGGCAACTGTGGGGGTTTTCCAGGTCCTAAATAAAAACCCCACAGTAGTAAAGTTGTCCCTATGGAGGCTTTGCTGCAATTTCACAAGGACAGATAGTGAACTAGACTTGGCCATGGAAGATAAAAGCACTCCAAATGCAGTAAGTGGCTCTTCTAGTCCATTAGGGCAAGGACTGCAACATGAGTTCCACGTGACACCTGGTGTTGAGTTTTGCTATGTATTGGGGATGTAACTGTTTGTTGTCATAGCTACTGCTGTTGCAAGAGGTAAATCCAGGGTTCAGCGTTACTTGCCAAGGAATTCACAGAAGATGGACTGTGCATGTATACTGAGGCAAGAGACCATGAAAGGGCGGAATGTGGGGAAGTTAACAAAATGGCACCAGTCAGTCTCTTGCCCCAGGCTATCACACCCTCTCACCCCATGTTCTGAACACATTGACTTTGCATGGTTGTGTAATGGCTGAGATCACTTATAGCACTGCATAGGCAGATCACAAGGTGCTCGCTTGGCTACAGGCTGCTTTTGTTCTGTAAGTATATATAAGCTTCACCTGGAAGAGACCGGAAGGGTTTTGTGTCATTATGTTATATTATGTCTGCTACTACAGCTGCTGTGCCAGTCAGAAGAGAAAAAATGTGTCTGCAGTTCTTAATGGCTCCTCACATTTTCTCCCAGCCTCTTAGCTCATGCCTTGCCTACCATGGGTTCTGTAAACAGTATGCACAGTGAGATACAACGAGACAATTGGTATCAGGAACAGTATCAGTAATACATAAGGTTTCAGATTGTTAAAACAGCAAAGAAAATCCCCACTTATCTGGAAAGGCTATTCAAATACTTCTCCCTTTTCCAGCTTTGGAAGCCCAGATATTCTGCATGTACTACAATAACACAATGAATTGTAGAACATTAAATAATACTAAGGGTCTTCCCTGGAGGCTCATTCAGTAAAAAAAAGTCTACCTGCAATGCGGGAGACCTGGGTTCAACTCCTGGATCAGGAAGATCCCCTGGAGAAGGAAATGGCAACCCAACCCAGTATTCTTGCCTAGAGAATTCCACGGACAGAGGAGTCTGGCAAGCTACAGTCCAACTGAATCCAATTTTCTTATATCTAGCCAGACATTAATGAGTTTGTAGAAATGTAACTCAACGCCATTTTTCTCCCCCATATTTTCTGTAAAATGCATTTTAATACATAGTTGTTTATGTTAAAAGAGTTATCATTGTTATTTTTCATTCAACTCATATAATTAAAAGTCAGTTTTAATTTTTAATATGGTAAATATCAATAGATGTAACTTTACATGAATTAGGAGTCATTGATCTAGAATCTTAGTTTTTAGTCTCATATTTTGTTATTCAAAGAAAGGTTCATGTTTTCTTTTGTTCTCAGTTTTTATTTTACTTTTAAAAAATATCTGTGCTGGTTAAAATGTTCTCAGTTATCTTCAAGCCTATCTGTTAAGAATCCTCTCTCTCCGCTTTTATATTCTCAGAGGGTCCCAAGCCCTACGCATTCTACCTCATATCATCTTTTCCTGATTAAGGCACATCTAGGAAACATCTGGAATGCAAAAGTAGGCAGTCAAGAGATACCTGGAGTAAAAGGCAAATTTGGTCTTGGAGTGCAAAACGAAGCAGGGCAGAGGCTAACAGAGTTTTGCCAAGAGAATGCAATGGTCATAGCAAGAACCCTCTTCCAACAACACAAGAGAAGATTCTACACATGGACATCATCAGATGGTCAATACTGAAATCAGATTGATTACATTCTTTGCAGTCAAAGATGGAGAAGCTCTACACAGTCAGCAAAAACAAGACCAGGAACTGACTGTGGCTCAGATCACAAACTTCTTATTGCCAAATTCAGACTTAAATTGAAGAAAGTAGGGAAAACCATGAGACCATTCAAGTATGACCTAAATCATGTCCCTTACAATTATACAATGGAAGTGACAAATAGATTCAAGGGATTAGATCTGACAGAGTGCCTGAAGAACTATGAATGGGAGTCCAAGACACTGTACAAGAGGCAGTGATCAAGACCATGCCAAATAAAAAGAAATGCAAAAAGGAAAAATGGTTGTCTGAGGATGCCTTGCAAATAGCTGAGAAAAGAAGAGAACCTAAAAGCAAATGAGAAAAAGAAAGATATGCCCTTTTGAATTCATAGTTCCAAAGAATAGCAAGGATATTAAAACCTTCCTCAGAGATCAGTGTAAGGAAATAGATGAGAACAATAGAATGGGAAAGACTAGAGATCTAATTTTCTCTTCAAGAAAATTAGAGATACCAAGAGAACATTTCATGCAAAGAGGGACACAATGAAGGGCAGAAATGATATGGACCTAACAGAAGCAGAGATATTAAGAGGTGGCAAGAATACCCAGAAGAACTATACAAAAAAGATCTTCATGACCTAGATAACCACAGTGGTGTGATCACTAGCCTAGAGCCAGACATCTTGGGATGCAAAGTCAAGTGGGCCTTACAAAGCATCACTATGAAAAAAACCTGGTGGAGGTAATGGAATTCCAGTTGAGCTATATCAGATCCTAAAAGATGATGCTATCAAAGTGCTGTTCTCATTATGCCACCAAATTTGGAAAACTCAACAGTGACCACAGGACTGGAAAAAGTCAGTTTTCATTCCAATCCCAAAGAAAGGCAATGCCAAAGAATGTTCAAACTACTGCACAATTGCACTCATCTCACTCGGTAGCAAAAGCAGTGCCCCAAATTCTCCAAGCCAGGCTTCAACTGTATATGTGAACCGTGAACTTCCAGATGTTCAAGATAGGTTTAGAAAAGGCAGAGGAAGCAGAGTTCAAATTACCAACATCCATTGTATCATCAAAAAAGCAAGACAGATCCAGAAAAATTTCTACTTCTGCTTTATTGATGATGCCAAAGCCTTTGACTGTGTATATCATAACAAACTTTGGAAAATTCTTAAAGAGATGGGAATAGCAGACCACCTTACCTGCTTCCTGAGAAATCTGTATGCAAGTCAAGAAGCAACAGCTGGAAGTGGATATGAAACAACAGATTGCTTCCAAATTGGGAAAGGGGTATGTCAAGGCTGAATATTGTCACCATGCTTATTTAACTTATACGCAGTACACATCATGTGAAATGGTGGACTGGATGAAATACAAGCTGGAATCAAGGTTGCCAGGAGAAATATCAATAACCTCAGATATGCAGATGACACCAACCTTATGGCAGAAAGCAAAGAAGTACTAAAGAACCTCTTGATGATAGGGGAAGAGGAAAGTGTAAAAGTTGGCTTAAAACTCAACATTCAGAAAACTAAAATCATGGCATCCGGTTTCATCACTTCATGGCAAATAGATGGGGAAACAATGGAAACAGTGAGATACTCTATTTTGGGGGCTCCAAAATCACTGCAGATGGTGATTGCAGCCATGAAATCAAAAGACTCTTTCTTGCTTCTTGGAAGGAAAGCTATAGCCCACCTAGACAGCATATTAAAAAGAGACAACACTTTGCCAACAAAGGATCATTTAGTCAAAGCTATGGTTTTTCCAGTAGTCATGTATGGATGTGAGAGTTGGACTATAAAGAAAGCTGAGCACCGATGAATTGATGCTTTTGAACTGTGGTGTTGGAGAAGACTCTTGAGAGTCCATTGGACTGCAAGGAGATTCAACCAGTCTATCTTAAAGATATCAGTCCTGAATATTCTTTGGAAAGACTGATGCTGAAGCTGAAACTCCAATCCTTTGGCCAGCTGGGCAAAGAACTGACTCACTGGAAAAGACCCTGATTTGGGAAAGACTGAAGGAGGAGGGAGAAGGGAACAACAGACGATGATGTGGTTGGATAGTATCACTGACTTGATGGACATGAGTTTGAATAAGCTCCTGGAGTGGCGATGGACAGGGAAGGCTCGTGTGCTGCAGTCCATTGGGTCACAAAGAGTCAGACACGACTGAGTGACTGAATTGAACTGAGGAAACAGAAATTGACAGAGTTCAGATCATCCCCACCTGGTAATTAAAAATGAGTTAGGGATTCTGAGCCATGGTCAGGAAGCAATGATAAGGAACTTAAAGTGCATTAAGTAGTTGATTCAGTTACAGTGGCATGTGATAGATGACACCAATTTTGAGGACAAAGGTCATGAGTTAATTATTTGTATCTTGTTACATGTGGATGAAGGCCTGGGAATACAAGGAAGACATTTATCTTTAATTTCCTAAGAATATAAACCACAATTTATTATGAAATGAATATTCCTTCCTGTCCAATTTATGCTTGAAATGTGTATTGTTATCTTGGAAATGTTGATGTGTTTGGTAAAAATTCCCTTGGACATCTTGATTTTCAGTTTTTTCTTCACATTTTTTGATATATAGCCCTCCATCTGTTAATCTGTTCTTCAACTATTACTATAATGCTTCAGTTACAAGCAGCTTGATTTACTAGTTAGTCAGAATGGCTTAAAGCCCTTTTGCTCACATTTTCCTTTTAGACTTGAATGTAACTAAATTATTTCATTACCAGACTGTTATCTTAAAAGCAGCACAACACCTTGAAATTTAAACCTGTAGCCTGTCCTCTTCTGGGTTAAGTTCTCTGCTAGTTATAATAATTATAGATTCTATTTCTACAAAGGGAAACATCTCTTGAAAAATAATTAGAGTTCTTCCTGCAATTTAATTTTTACAATGCATGCTTCCATTTATATTAGAGAACTGTTGTTTGTAAAATGCTTTATAGGACTATTAATAAATACTTTGGGAAGAAAGTAACATTAGGTTGAAATGTACCAAAATATGTATTAATTGCCCCATAAAACATGCTCTGTTGTGTCCTATTGCTCAAATTAGGTGGAGTTGCCAAGGCAACACTTTTATACTATACCACTATGGCTAAAAGAAGGCATACTAAATTCAGTGTTTCACTTACAGGAAGGCTAATGAGAAAGCTGCACAGAAATGTAGATCTCATTGTTTACACTCGACTATAAATACACTCACGCTGATATACAATATTCAATAACAAATTACTAAACAATATTAGGTGGAGATCAAGGCAGATCAGATACCATAGATACCACTTATTTTAAATGGACTGGTGAAAGTGTTGGCTAAGGCTTTCCATATAGGCACCAAAGTCATGTAACACGTGCACATAAAGATATTCTTTTAACTTTTTAACACTGTATTATTAACACATGAGAAAAGCAATCAGTCTTATGCTTCAAATGAGATTCTAAGGCCTGACCCACATTAGGGTGTTTTAACTATTTCCTCACTCATTGTTTCTCTGTAGTTTATTATTAAGTACCAAATACTTTGATAGTGGCTGAATGGTTGCTAGTTTTTTTTTTGTTTTTTTTAAATCTAAAATCTTAGCCTTCACTAGGCAAGAGCATTACATAGGGTAATGCTTATTGTTTATATAACAATCATCAGCAAATATCTCAGTCAGTCCTTCTGTGTCCTTCTGTGTCCTTCTGTTCTTAGTGGCTCAGTTGTGTCTGACTCTTTGCCACCCTGTGGACTGTAGCCCGCCAGTCTCCTTTATCCATGGGGATTCTCTAGGCAACTATACTGGAGTGGGAATGAGTTGTTATGCCCTCATCCAGGGGATCTTCCCAACCCAGGGATCGAACCCAGGTCTCCCACATTGCAGATGGATTCTTTACCATCTGAGCCATCAGGGAAGCCATGTCCTTCTGGGAGGACTAAAGATTCTATGATTCTGCTATATGGCTGATCTGTTGTTTTAATTGTCCCCAGTTCTCTTGGCCCAGCTGCTATATTTTGCTATTAATGCTCACATTCTTCAAATCATTAATTCTTTTTTTTTTCCAAATCATTAATTCTTAAGCTAGTCTTTTGTAACTCAGAGAAGGCCTGGAGACGAAATCTAAGTACAAATAAGAGGCAGACAGGCAGAAAACATGAGAAGAGGGAAACAGGATGGTCCCATAGGATCCTGCTCAGTTACCAGGTGACATATTATGGTATAAAAATGATTAATTAAACATAAAAAGACAATTATCTGAAGACTCTCATATCTTATCATTATGCTTTAAACTAATACTATAATTTATTATAATTCAGGGACATTTATAGTTATATCATGTCCAATTACTTGTTGTAACTCTCTTTACACCAACTTATTCCTAAACCATCAGCAAAATAATTTTGTTTAACAAAATGATTTTGTTAAACAATTTAACAAGTTGTTAAAATGAATAAAATAATTTCCACATTTAATCAGAAAATAAAAAGAAAAAAAGATCTGGATCCTGACCTTTACATCTCCATCAGGTTGCTTGCTCATCAATCAGATCACTAACTGAAAGACTATCACAGGTATAAACTAAAAAAGGCAATTGCTTATTATGTTGCCATATTGTATAAAATATTCAAATAATTCTGTAGAGTCCTTTCTCAAGAAAACTATTCCCAGATTGAGAGATTATTTTAAGGTATGCAAAAGTTCTCAAATGTTGATTCAAGATTTATGTTCATCTATTCTATGGTTTCATGTCAGAAACATAAAATAAGCTAGTATACTTTTCAAAATATTCAATTTCATAAAAAAAAGTTATGAAAAAGAAAAAGTTCATGATTGCACATGTGAAATAAGCTCAACAAAGAGTAATTAAAAATCCCACTTAGCCCATGAAAAGTCCCCTGGGTAGTCTATTTTCATGTTTTCTACTACTGTGTACTTCCTTGTTAAATATAAATTTAAACAATATGACTCTAAATTTATACATGTTTCATCTTTAATTATTTTTTTTAATGTTTGCCATTGGTGAAAATCTTGTTTCTCTAATTATGGTATTAAAACTTTGAAAAGTAACCTGTATTGAAATATATAATTAATAGTGAATGATTAAAAATAAGCAACTAGAAAATTTCTTATTTATTGATGAAAATATATTCTAGCACATGAATTATATGCAAACACATAAAGTGTTGGTGCAGTATTCAAATATCATCAATTTTGAAAAAAAACAATTCATCCATTCTATATTTAAACTAAGTTAACCAATACTGCCACATACACAAACAGGTGGAATTTACAAATAATAAAAATTAGAAAAGAAACCTAGATGCTTATGAGGATAGTCACTGCATTTATCTTTGAGAAAATTAATGTATAACATGCAACTGATCAGGTGAAAAACATTTTTACCCCATTAGTTTAACATTCATAAAAAGGAGTCAAGTAACTTTGAATTCACAAGGATTTGAGTCAATCAATACTTCAGTTAGCTACAAAAATTCATAAGAATTACTTCTAAACTCCAGTTCAGTTTAGTTGCTCGGTCATGTCCGACTCTTTGCAACCCCATGGACTGCAGCACACCAGGGTTCCCTTTTCATCACCACTCCCATGCTTGATCAAGCTCATATCCATTAAGTAGGTGATGCCATCCAACCATCTCATCCTCTGTCATCCCCTTCTCCATGTGCCTTCAATCTTTCCCAGCATCAGGATCTTTTCCAATGAGTCACTTCTTTGCATCAGGTGGCCAAATTGTTGGAGATTCAGCTTCAGCATCAGTCCTTCCAATGAATATTCACAACTGATTTCCTTTAGGATGGACTGATTGGATCTCCTTGCAGTCCAAGCGACTCTTGAGTCTTCTCCAACACCACAGTTCAAAAGCATCAGTTTTTTGCACTCAGCTTTCTTTATGGTACACCTCTCACATCCATATATGACTACTGGAAAAACCATAGCTTTGATTAGACAGACCTTTGTCATTTCCAACCTTATTGAGACATAATTGATACATAATATTATGTAAGTTTAATATGTATGGCATGATTTTATACACTTATATATTGTGAAATGTCTGCCATAATAGGGATAGGTAACAACCATTATTTTACATAGTTACCATTTTTGTTTGTTTCTTGTAGGTGAGATCACTAATATCCATTCTCTTAGCCACATTCAAGTATATAATACAATATTGGTAACTATAGTCACCATGCATTAACTTATTTTCCTAAAATTTATTCATCTTATGATTAGAAATGTGTATCATTTGACCAACTTGGTCACTCAACCTAGAAAATAATTGTTCTACTCTCTGTTTCTATGAGCTTAGCTTTGTTTATTTTTTTAGAACATACATGTAAGTGAGATCATGTGGTATTTGTCTTTTTATGACTTAGTTCACTTACAGTGCCTTCCAAGTTCATTATTATTGCAGGAAATGTTAGGATTCCCTTTTGTTTTTGTTTTAATAATTTTCCATTGCATATGTATATTACACCTTAATTGTCCAGTCATCTATCAACAGATACTTAGGTTATTTCCATATCTTGGCCAGCATAAATAATGTTGTAATGAACATGGTAATAGAGAAAGCACCTCAAGATCCTGATTTTATTACTTTTGATATACACTCACATGTAGCATTGCTAAATTATATAGTAGTTCTACTTTTTTTTTTTTTTTTTTTATTAGTTGTAGGCTAATTACTTCACAACATTTCAGTGGGTTTTGTCATACATTGATATGAATCAGCCATAAATTTACACGTATTCCCCATCCCGATCCCCCCTCCCACCTCCCTCTCCACCCGATTCCTCTGGGTCTTCCCAGTGCACCAGGCCCGAGCACCTGTCTCATGCATCCCACCTGGGCTGGCGATCTGTTTCACCATAGATAGTATACATGCTGTTCTTTCAAAACATCCCACCCTCATCTTCTCCCACAGAGTTCAAAAGTCTGTTCTGTATTTCTGTGTCTCTTTTTCTGTTTTGCATATAGGGTTATCGTTACCATCTTTCTAAATTCCATATATATGTGTTAGTATGCTGTAATGTTCTTTATCTTTCTGGCTTACTTCACTCTGTATAAGGGGCTCCAGTTTCATCCATCTCATTAGGACTGATTCAAATGAATTCTTTTTAACAGCTGAGTAATATTCCATGGTGTATATGTACCACAGCTTCCTTATCCATTCATCTGCTGATGGGCATCTAGGTTGCTTCCATGTCCTGGCTATTATAAACAGTGCTGCGATGAACATTGGGGTGCACGTGTCTCTTTCAGATCTGGTTTCCTCAGGTTTCCTTCTGTATGCCCAGAAGTGGGATTGCTGGGTCATATGGCAGTTCTATTTCCAGTTTTTTAAGAAATCTCCATACTGTTTTCCATAGTGGCTGTACTAGTTTGCATTCCCACCAACAGTGTAAGAGGGTTCCCTTTTCTCCACACCCTCTCCAGCATTTACTGCTTGTAGGCTTTTGGATGGCAGCCATCCTGACTGGCGTGTAATGGTACCTCATTGTGGTTTTGATTTGCATTTCTCTAATAATGAGTGATGTTGAGCATCTTTTCATGTGTTTGTTAGCCATCTGTATGTCTTCTTTGGAGAAATGTCTGTTTAGTTCTTTGGCCCATTTTTTGATTGGGTCATTTATTTTTCTGGAATTGAGCTGCAGGAGTTGCTTGTATATTTTTGAGATTAATCTTGAGAAAGAAGAATGGAACTGGAGGAATCAACCTGCCTGACTTCAGACTCTACTACAAAGCCACAGTCATCAAGACAGTGTGGTACTGGCACAAAGACAGAAATATAGATCAATGGAACAAAATAGAAAGCCCAGAGATAAATCCACGAACCTATGGACACCTTATCTTTGACAAAGGAGGCAAGGATATACAATGGAAAAAAGACAACCTCTTTAACAAGTGGTGCTGGGAAAACTGGTCAACCACTTGTAAAAGAATGAAACTAGAACACTTTCTAACACCATACACAAAAATAAACTCAAAATGGATTAAAGATCTAAATGTAAGACCAGAAACTATAAAACTCCTAGAGGAGAACATAGGCAAAACACTCTCCGACATAAATCACAGGAAGATCCTCTATGACCCACCACCCAGAATATTGGAAATAAAAGCAAAACTAAACAATGGGACCTAATGAAACTTGAAAGCTTTTGCACTACAAAGGAAACTATAAGTAAGGTAAAAAGACAGCCCTCAGATTGGGAGACAATAATAGCAAATGAAGAAACAAAGGATTAATCTCAAAAGTAGTTCTACTTTTAATTTTTAAAATACTCCATACTGTTTTCTGTAGTGACTGCCCCAAATACACTTCCACCAATGGTGCATAAGGATTTTATTTCCTCCATATACTTGCCCAACACTTGCTACATATTGTCTTTTTAATAGCAATGATTATTATGGTTTTGATGATGATCACAATGATCACTATGGTTTTTACTTGCATTTTTCTAATGATATCACTATGGCTTTGACTTGCATTTTAGATATTAACCTCTAATCAGATATATGAATTACAAACATTTTCTCTCATTCTGTAGGTAGCATTTTCATTTTGTTTATTCCTGTTTGTTATGAAGAAGCTCATCCTGAGTCTCCTGCTTTGCAGGCAGGTTCTTTAACTTCTGAGCCACCAGGGAACCTAGTTTAACATAGTTCCACTTATTTATCTTTGCTTTTGTGTGTGTGCTTTGGGTGTATTCAGAAAATCATTGTTAAGACCAATGTCAAGATTTTCTCCAATGTTTTCTTCAATGAGATTTATGATTTTAGGCCTATGTTTAACTATTTAAGCCATTTCAAGTTTATTTTTGTAAGTGGTGTAAAATAGAGGCTCAATTTCATTCTTCTGATTGTGATTATTCACTTTTCCCAACACCATTTAGTAAAGAAATTGTTCTGTTCCAATAGAGTATTATTGGCTTTCCTGCCAAGCAATATTTTACTATATAAGTTAATTTCTGGGACTCAATTCTATTTCATTGATCAATGTTTCTGCTTTTATGCTAATACAACACTGTTTTGACTAGCTTTATGATATAGCTTGAAATCAGTTAGTGTAAGGCCTCCAGCTTTGTTCTGTTTCAAGACTGCTTTCATTATTTGAGATCTTTGATGGTTCCATACAAATCTTAGGATTTTTATATTTGTGTGAAAATATGATTGAAATTTTGATAGGGATTACCACAAATTTATATGTAGCTTTGGGCTTCCCTGGTGGCTCAGATAATAAAGAATCTGCCTGCAATGTGGGAGATCTGAGTTGATCCCTGGGTCAGGAAGTTCCCCTGGAGAAGGGAATGGTTACCCATTCCAGTATTCTTGCCTGGAAAATTCCATGGACAGAGGAGCTTAGCAGGCTAGAATCCATGAGGTTGCAAAGAGTCAGACATAATTGGGCAACCAACACTTCCACAGGTAACTTTGTGTAGTATCAATATTTAAACAATATTAATTTTTAAATGCATGAACATGGAATATCTTTATTTCCATCTTCTTTAATTTCTTTCATCAAAATCTTGGTTTTCACTGTATAAATTTTTCACCTCCTTAATTAAATTTAACATTAAGCACTTTGTTGTATTCAATGCTATTTTAAATGGAGTTGCTTTTCATGTTTTTTAGATAGCTTGTTGTTTATGTATAAAAATATAATCCTATATACTGCTGTAGAAGACTCTTGAGAGTGTCTTGGACTGTAAGGAGATCAAACCAGTCAGTCCTAAAGGAAATCAACCCCAAATATTCTTTGGAAGTACTGTTGCTGAAGCTGAAGTTCTAATATCCTGACCAGCTTCTGCAAAGAGCCAATTCATTGGAAGAGACCCCAATGCTGGGAAAGGCCAAAGAGAATGGGGTGGCCAAGGATAAGGTGATTAGATAGCATCATTGACTCAAAGGATATGAATTTGAGCAAACTCTGGGAGGTCGTGGAGGAAAGAGGCCTGGTGTGCTACAGTCCATGAGGTCATGAGGAGTTAGACATGATTTAGTAACTGAATAGCAACTATATATATATTCTTAGTGTCATCTGTAAACAGAGGCAATATAACTTCTTCCACTCCAACTAGTATGTCTTTGTTTTTTTTTTCTTTTTCTTGTCTAATTTTTCTCAGGAGTAGTACTATGTTGAATAAAAGTGGTGAGAATGCACACACTTGTCTTACTCTTGATTTTAGAAGAAAAGCTTTCAACTTTCCACTGTTGAGAGTGATGTTCAGCTTGGGAATATTGTATATGATCTATATTAAATTAAGTTATATTTCATATATGCCTAACTTGTGGAGAACTTTTTATCATGAATTTTTATTATATTTTGTTAAATGTGCTTTCTGTGATGATTGAGATAATCATGTAATTTTTATCCTTTAATTTATTAATGTGATGTATCATATTTATCAGTTTCCATATATTGAACCATTCTTGCAACTCAGGGATAATTTGCTTTGATCATGGTATATGATCTTTTCAATGTAGCTGTTGAAATGGCTTGCTAACATGTTGAGAAGTTTTGCATCAGCACTTGAAAGGTTGCATCAATAAGTAGTGAGTTACACAAGGATTCATGATGTCTGTAGGAGAGGATTTCAATCCAGGGTTAGAGACAAGGCTCAATCACTTGAAGCTTTTGTGTAATAAAGCTTTATTTAAGTATAAAATGATGGAGGAAGCTTCTGACATAGACATCAGAAGGGGACAGAAAGAGGGCCTGCCTTGATGATTTTTAGCAAAAACTTATATATCTGTTAAAAAATTGCCTCAAAACTGAGAGAGCTGCATCAGGCTCCTCTCCCACAACATGCATTTTAAGATAGCATTGGCACAAGATGATTCATCCCTGGCCATAAAACAATTCAAATGAATCTTAAAGAAACACAGATTTCCAAGCAAATACATAGTTTCATTAATATATCTTAAGAGAACATTTCCATGAGTAAAACATACTGGTTTGTTGAACCATAATCAGTTCAAGATTTGAGATTTAGGCCCAAAGGACTTGAAGAAAGGCAGATTCCAAAGCAAATACATAGTTTATTAACATAGTTTAAGAAAAGCATTTACATAAGAAAAATGCATTGGTCAGCTCAAGGTTTGAGAAAAGTTAAGCGAGGGCAGAACCAGGTGTTGTCATGACCACACAGAATTTAAAAGAAGCCGCCTTTTAATTGTGTATAGAGAAGAAAAAAAAAAAAAAAAGCCTGCCACTTGGAGTCTATTTTCTCTGCTTGGGGACCCCTACCCTTCCTACCTATTACCCTCTCATTCACCCCTTTTCTTTTAGGAGAATTATGCTACTCAGGGAAAGGGGCAGCATTCTCATTCCATAACTACTTCTGAGCTGATAAGGGGTGTCGTCCCTAAATTGGTGAGGCAACATATTCTCCTAACCCTCATATTGAGGTTCTCTGATCCAGGGGCCCCAAGTAGTAGTTGGACAAAGCTGTGGCAGTTATTGGAGTTTGAGCAACTATTTTGTGGTGACTCAAGGATGAAAGAACAGATAAAACCAAGGAGGGTCTTGGAATGCAAGAATGGAAAAACCAGACCCTTATCGTCCTTCCCTCCCCCATGCTGTAACTATTAATGGAACAGTATAACCTGTCTCCTCTCCTACCCCATAGGGAAAAGGTATTTGCACTACTCTTCCCCCACCCAGTATACATGACTCATCCAATCAGCAAATAACTTCCAAGACCCCTATCCCACTCATTGTACCCTGGGTATAAAAGTTGACTAAGGACGCTTGCTCAACGTTGGTTCTCCCTTGAGTTGCCCTGCTGTTCTAACAGCGTCTCCCACTCTAATAAACTTTATTTCTCTCTCATTCTTTCTCATGTCTGGAAATTCTTTTCCAACCCACACTGAACCACAGCACATTTTTAACTTAAAAGCATTCATGCAGCTAGAAACAAATCCAGCTACACAGTTACAGAGGCAGGGAGCAAACAGCAGAAACAGAACAATCAGAATTATTGAAATTAGGATAGTTTTTCACCATGAGAAAAACGTTAGTTAACGTTAACGTTAGTTAATGTCTCCCAAAGTGAAGTGACTGAGGCTTCAGGAATAACCATAGCCTAAATCATCTTATTCGTGTGTTTAGTAAAGTGAGCAATGTTAGAGCTCATTTCTGGTATATATATATACAACCCTGGGTATGAATAATGGCACAAGTTCCTCCATGTGCGGCTCTTAAAATAGACCAATCTAGTTTATAAAACCACCTTTCTAATTTGTATTTGTTTAGCATTAAGAGCTCAAATAGCTTTTTGAGACTCTTGTACATCCTGTTGAGTGAAATTAGTCAGAGCATCAACTCACAGCATAACATCTGTAGTTCCCAGAGGGAAAAACTATTCCAGCCAAATAATCATATCAGTGAAATACAAACGTTGTCCAATGAGTTCTAAGGTATGGCAAATTAGCAGGCTTCTCTAGAAGCTCTGAAAAGATGAATCCATGAGTAAAAACTAGACCTAGGGTGCATTTCCCTATCCAGCTAGGAGAAAGTCATGCCCAGAGGTAAGAGTCACATATCCAGTAGGTCTTCTTTGGAGCAAGCCAGCATGACAGTGATCCAGCCCCAATCAGGGCTGGCCAGGCAAAAGGAGGACCTGAACTGGGATTGGAAAACATGGGAAGGATTACATTGCATATATTGCCTGAGGCAAAAACCCTAGTTTTTCCCAGTAATTATAATTAATTTGTCAGCTAACTTCTGGGGATGGCTCTATTTGTTCCGAGCATATAGGGGCATAAGATATTAGGCAGCCCTTTTCAGTTGTTAGCCATATAACCTCATCCCATATTTGATAAACGTCGGGTAAAAAGCCACAAGATCTAGATCCATCTACCTTCTTATGTGCAGCAAAATAGTCACTAAACCAAGACAATGTATAATCAAAGTTAAAAGTCACATTCTATCCATAGATAAGGTACAAAGTATTGTGCCAGTCCATTTTAGGATTGCCAGATGTCATCAGATTATGAAGAAGCATCACATATGATTGTTGTTGGCATCGGTAGTCACGGACTTGGAGAAAGTCCCTTCCCGGAAGTGGAGATGCCCACCACAGGAAGCCTTCCACTGGCAAAGAGGAGACTGCTCTGCAGACTCAGTGATTAGACCGATTGTGGAATGCAGCATGGGAGTGAGCCCAGGACGGGAAGGCCTTGTCTTGAGGATCAAACAACAGACTCACGATTTTTGGAATCAGCAGAAACAGGCTCACATAGATTATCAGGCCCATTTGAAAAGTAAGAAAGTAAAAGCAGAGAGAAGAAAGACATACAATGACACCCGTTAGCCCTGATCAGCGTGCCACCTCTTAACTTCAGTGTGGTAAACCCACGAATCAATTCCTGGCACTTTGGCAGCTGTGGGAGAAGAAAGAAAAACCTGCTAAGGGCCTTCCCAGAGAGGCTCAAGGGGTTGCCCCATTAGATCCCAAAGTCTTTATCAGGAACCCAGTTCCTGGCTCAAACAGAGGATTGTTTGACTCAGAGGCTGGGTCAGGAGTCACCTCCCAGAGTTCCTGTAATGTTTGTTGAAAAGTCGAAAGTTGAGTTACATAATTAGATAATTTCAAGGTCTATAACAATGTCTGTGCATAAGAAGGGTCTTCCATAAATACATTCAAAGGGGGACAGTCCCTTCTTTTGGGGGGGTGCAGTCTGAGCCCTCATTAAAACTATGGGTAAAGCTTTAAGGCAATTGTACTATGTCTCTTGAGTTAATTTACCTAGATGCCTCTTAATAATGTCATTAGCTTCTTCAATTTTTTCTGAGGTTTGAGATTTCCAGGAACAGAGTAAGTGATATTCTATTTCTAGAGCTTTTTGACACCCTCTGATTTACAGCAGCTTTATAGGCAGAGGCATTGTCACTCTGAAGGCTCCCCAGCAGCCCAAACCTGGAAATAATTTCATGGATTAAAATCTTACAACCTCCCTTAGCCTGCTCACTACAGCAGGGAAAATCTTCAATCCATCCAGTAAAGGTATACTTGCACACTTGTAAGCAAGAAAATCCATTTGCTTTTGGCATATGAGTAAAATCAATTTCCCAGTTCTCTCCAGGATATTTTAAACTTTGCCATAACCCAGATTTTTCTAGTTTTTCAGTCTTTGGGTTATTTTTCTGACAGACCTCACATCTCTTGATAATGTTCTTTAAAGACTTTCATTACATTTTCATCTTCAAACAAATGAGAAGCCGTCTGGTAACTGCTCTCAATGCATAAATGAAAACTTTACTTTTGTGTAAACCCTTTTGAATTTTCCATTGAGCATTTTCAGCAATTATTAATAGCCCATCCTCAGACTGTAAACATCCTTTACTAGTAATCTTTGCTCCTTTTTTCACATATCTTTCAAGTTCTTCGTCAGTATATTGTGGCTTCTGCTGTTCAACAGGACCTGTCCCAGATCAAAGGTGTCTGTAGTGAAGAGGTTTCCTAAAGCACTGCCTTTCTGGCTTGGCAGTCAGCCAACTGATTATCTCCAGCTACTTTACTCCTGTCCCTGCTGTGTACTTCTTAGTGCATAATGGCTACTTCTTTAGGAAAATATACAGCAGTTAAAAGTCTCTCAGTTCAGTTCAGTTCAATCTCTCAGTTGTGTCCAACTTTTGCAGTCCCATGGACTGCTGCATGTTAGGCTTCCCTGTCCATCACCAACACGTGAAATTTGTTCAAACTCATGTCCATCGAGGTGGTGATGCCATCCAACCATCTCATCCTCTGTTGTCCCCTTCTCCTCTGGCCTTCTATCTTTCCCAACATCAAGGTCTTTTCCAATGAATCACTTGGCATTGGTTGGCCAAAGTATTGAAGTTTCAGCTTCAGCATCAGTCCTTCCAATGAATATTCAGGACTGATTTCCTTTAGGATTGACTGGTTTGATCACCTTGGAGTCTAAGGGATGGTCAAGAGTCTTCTCCAACACCACAGTTCATCAATTCTTTGGCACTCAGCTTTCTTTGTAGTCCAACTCTCACATTCATACATGACTACCAGAAAACCATTGCTTTGACTAGATGGACCTTTGTTGGTAAAGTAATGTCTCTGTTTTTTAATATGCTATCTAGATTTGTCATAGCTTTTTTCCAAAGAGCAGATGTCTTTCAATTTCATGGCTGCAATCATCTGCAGTGATTTTGGAGCCCAAGAAAACAGTTTGTCACTTTTTCCATTATTTCACCATCTACTTGCTATGAAGGGATGTGACCAGATACCATGATAGTTGTTTTTTGAATGTTGAGCTTTAAGCCAGCTTTTTCACTCTTCCCTTTCACTTTCATCAAGAGGCTCTTTAGTTCCTCTTTGCTTTCTGCTATGAGGGTGGTATCATCTGCATATCTGAGGTTATTGATATTTCTCCCAGCAATCTTGATTCCAATTTGACTGGATTCCAGTCCAGCATTTTGTATGATGTACTCTGCATATAAGTTAAATAAGCAAGGTGACAATATAGTCTTGATGTACTCCTTTCTCAATTTGGAACCAGTCCGTTGCTCCATGTCTGGTTCTAATTGTTGCTTCTTGACCTGCATATATATTTCTCAGAAGGTAGGTAAGGTGGTCTGATACTCTCATCTCTTTACGAATTTTCCTCAGTTTGTTGTAATCCACCCAGTCAAAAGCTTTAGAGTAGTCAATGAAGCAGTAGTAGGTTTTTTTTTTTTTTCTGGAATTTTCTTGCTTTTTCTATGATCCAATGGATTTTGGCACATAAGATTTTCTCAATTTCTTTCTGGCTTACTTCACTCTGTATAATGGGCTCCAGTTTCATCCATCTCATTAGAACTGATTCAAATGAATTCTTTTTAATGGCTGAGTAATATTCCATGGTGTATATGTACCACAGCTTCCTTATCCACTTTGAAATGCTTAATAGGTTTTCCTGTTGCATTTTAAATTGTTTTTCTTTCCATATTGCAGCATGAGCATGAAGTCAAACAAGCATACTTAGAATCAGGGTAGATATTTACTCACTGCCCTTAGCTTAACTCAAGAGCTTGGGTCAGAGTCACAAGTTCCACTAGCTGAGCACTCATTCCTGGGGTGGCGGGGTTTAGTCTTTAGAAGACGACTTTGTTTCTAAAACCTATTCAAACATCACCAGGGTGTAACCTGCTTTCCATTTCCCATCCCGAACAAAAGAACAGCCATCTGTATATATTTCCATGTCAGGATTGTCTAATGGGGTACCCATTAAAATCTTCCTGAGATGCATAGTTTAAAGTTAAAAATTGAGACAATTCATGAATGTGTGTTTCATTTTACTTTTCAGGAAGGAAAGTGGCAGGATTAAATTTCCACAGACTTCAAGCTTACATATTGGTCCTTCTAACTATCAGTTCAGTTCACTCGCTCAGTCATGTCTGACTCTTTGTGACCCCATGGACTGCAGAATGCCAGACTTCCCTGTCCATCACCAATTACCATGCTTGCTCAAACTCCATAGTCGGTGATGTCATCCAACCATCTCATGTTCTGACGCCCTTTTGTCCTCCTGCCTTTAATTTTTCCCAGCATCAGGGTCTTTTTTTTTTTTTTTTTTCTTTTCCCCAAGGAATCAGTTCTTCACATAGGGTAGCCAAAGTATTGCAGCTTCAGCTTCACCATCAGTCCTTGCAATGAATAATCAGGACTGATTTCCTTTAGAATTGACTGGTTTCATCTTCTTGAAGTCCAAGGGACTCTTGAGAGTCTTCTCCAACACCACAGTTCATCAACTCTTTGGCTCTCAGCTTTCTTTATATAGTACAACTCTCACATCCATACATGAGTACTGGAAAACCATAGCTTTGACTAGACGGACATCTGTTGGCAAGGTAATGTCTCTGCTTTTCAATACGCTGTCGACGTTAGTCATATCTTTTCTTCCAAGGAGCAAGCATCTTTTAATTTCATGGCTGCAGTCACAATCTGCAGTGATTTTGAAGACCAAGAAAGTAAGCTCTGTCACTGTTTCAATTGTTTCCCCATCTATTTGCCATTGAGTGAGGGGCAGGATGCTATGAACTTAGGTTTTTGAATATTGAGTTTTAAGACAGCTTTTTCATTCTCCTCTCACTTTCATCAGGGGTCTTCTTAGTTCCCATTCACTTTCTGCCATAAGGGTGGTGGTGTCATCTACATATCTGAGGTTCTTGATGTTTTTTCCTGGCAATCTTGATTTCAGCTTGTGCTTCATTCAGGCCAGCATTTCACATGGTGTACACTGCATAGAAGTTAAATAAGCAGGGTGACAATATACAACCTTGACTTAGACCTTTCCCAATTTGAAAGCAGTCTGTTGTTTCATGTCGGGTTAAACAGTTGCTTCTTGGCCTGCATGCAGATTATTCAGGAGGTAAGTTAAGGTTGTCTGGTATTCCCATCGCATTAAGAATTTTCTGCAGTTTGTTGCAATCCACACAGTCAAAGGCTTTGGCATAGTCAATAAAGCAGAAGTAGATGTTTTTTTTTCTGGAACTCTCTTCTTTTTTCTATGACTCATCAAATGTTGGCAACTTGATCTCTGTTTTTTTTGCATTTTCTAAATCCAGCTTGAACATCTGGAAGTTATCAGTTGATGTACTGTTGAAGTCTGGCTTGGAGAATTTTGAGCATTACCTTGCTAGCATGTGAGATGAGTGCAATTGTGTGGTAGTTTGAACGTTCTTTGGCATTATGCTTCTTTGGGATTGGAATGAAAACTGACTTTTTCCAGTTCCGTGGTCACTGCTGAGTTTTCCAGATTTGCTGGCGTATTGAGTGCAGCACTTTCACAGCATCATCTTTTAGGTTTTGAAATACTCAATTCCATCACCTCCACTAGCTTTGTTCTTAGTGGTGCTTCGGAAGGCCCACTTGACTTCGCATTCCAAGATGTCTGGCTCTAGGTGAGTGATCACACTGCAATAGTTATCTGGTTCCTGAAGATCTCTTCTGTATAGTTCTTATGTGTATTCTTAGTGCTTCCCAGATGTCTCAGTGGTAAAGAATTTGCCTGCCAAACAGGAGACCTGGTGTGAATCCTTGGGTTGAAAAGATCCCCTGAAGAAGGGACTGGCTTCCCACTCCAATATTCTGGCCTGGAGAATTCCATGGAGAGTCTATGGGGTCACAAAGAGTAGGACGTAACTGAGTGACTTTCACTTTCACTTTTCTGTGTATTCTTGCCACCTCTTTTAATATCTTCTGCTTCTCTTAAGTCCATTCCATTTCTGTCCTTTATTGTGTCCATCTTTGTATGAAATGTTTCCTTAGTATCTGTAATTTTCTTGATGAGAGCTCCAGTATTTCCCATTGTATTGTTTTCCTCTATTTCTTTACACTGATCATTGAGGATGGCTTTCTTATCTCTCCTTGCTATTCTTTGGAATATTTGCATTCAAATGTGTATGTCTTTCCTTTTCTCCTTTGCCTTTCTCTTCTCTTCTTTTTTCAACTATTTATATTGCCTCCTCAGACAACCATTTTTCCTTTTGCATTTCTATTTCTTGGGGATTGTCTTGATCACTGCTTCCTGTACAATGTCAGGAACCATCATCCATAGTTCTTCAGGCACTCTCTCTGATAAAATCCCTTGAATCTATTTGTCACTTCCACTGTAGAATAATAAGGGATTATGATTTAGGTCAAACTTGAATGGCCTAGTGGTTTTCCCTACTTTCTTCATTTGAGGTGTGAATTTGGCAGTAAGGAGCTCATGATCTGAGCCACAGTCAGCTCCTGGTCTTGTTTTTGCTGACTGTATAGAGCTTCTCTATCTTTGGCTACAAAGAATATAATCATCTGATTTTGCTATTGACCATCTGGTGATGTTCATGTGTAGACTCTTCTCTTATGTTGTTGGAAGAGAGTGTTTGCTATGACAAGCCTGTTCCCTTAGCAAAACTCTTTAGCCTTTGCCCTGCTTAATTTTGTACTCCAAGGTCAAATTTACCAGGTATCTCTTGACTTCCTACTTTGCATTCCAGTCCCCTATAATGAAAAGGACACCTTTTTTGGGTGTTAGTTCTAGAAGATCTTGTAGGCTTTTTTTAAATTGTTCATCTTCAGCTTCCTGTGGATTATTGGTATGGGCATTGACTTGGATTACTGTGATATTGAATGGTTTCCCTTGGAAATGAACAGAGATCTTTCTTTCACTTTTGAGATAACACCCACTTCAGACTTTTTTGTTGATGATGAGGGCTACTCCATTTCTTCTAAGGGAATCTTACCCACAGTAGTAGATATAATGATAATCTGAATTAAATTTGCCCATTCCAATCATTTTAGTTCACTGATTCCTAAACATTGATGTTCACTCTTGCCATTTCCTGTTTGATCACTTCTAATTTAAACTGATTCATGGACCTAACATTCCAGGTTCCTATGCAATATTGCTCTTTATAGCATCGGACTTACTTCCATCACCAGTCATATCCACAACTAGACGTTGTTTTTGCTTTGGCTCTATCTCTTCATTTTTTCTGGAGTAAATTTGCCACTGTTTTTCAGTACCATATTGGACACCTATTGACCTGGGGAGGTCATCTTTCAGTTTCACATATTTTTGCTTTTTCATTCTGTTCATGGCATTCTCAAGGCAAGAATACTGAAGCTTTTACCATTCTCTTCTCCAGTGGACCACGTCTTTTCAGAACACTTCACCATGACCCTTCCATTATGGTTGGTCCTACACAGCATGGCTCATATTTTCATTGAATTAGAAAAGGCAGCTGCGCGGGTGCAGGAGGGCCGAGAGGAGCTACTCCACGTTCAAGGTCAGGAGGGGCGACCGTGAGGAGGTACCCCTCATCCAAGGTAAGGAGCAGCGGCTGCTCTTTGCTGGAACAGTCATAAAGAGATACCCCACGTCCAAGGTAAGAGAAACCAAAGTAAGACGGTAGGTGCTGCGAGAGGGCATCAGAGGGCAGACACACAGAGGGCAGAAACCATAAGCACAGAAAACTAGCCAATCTAATCACAAGACCACAGCCTTGTATAACTCAATGAAACTAAGCCATGCCATGTGGGGCCACCCAAGACGGATGGGTCATGGTGGAGAGGTCTGACAGAATGTGGACCACTGGAGAAGGGAATGGCAAACCACTTTAGTATTCTTGCCTTGAGAACCCCATGGACAGTATGAAAAGGCAAATGATAGGATACTGCAAGAGGAACTCACCAGATCAGTAGGTACCCAATATGCTACTGGAGATCAGTGGAGAAATAACTCCAGAAAGAATGAAGGGATAGAGCCAAAGCAAAAACAGTACCTAGTTGTGGATGTGACTGGTGATATAAGCAAGGTATGATGCTGTAAACAGCAATATTGTATAGGAACCTGGAATGTTAGGTCCATGAATCAAGGCAAATTGAAAGTGGTCAAACAGGAGATGGCAAGAGTGAATATCGACATTCTATGAATCAGAGAACTAAAATGGACTGGAATGGGTGAATTTAACTCAGATGACCATTATATCTACTACTGTGGGCAGGAATCCCTTAGAAGAAATGGAGTAGCCATAATGGTCAACAAAAGAGTTTGAAATGCAGTACTTAGATGCAATCTCAAAAATAACAGAATGATCTCTGTTCGTTTCCAAGGCAAACCATTCAATACCATGGTAATCCAAGCCTATGCCCCAACCAGTAACGCTGAAGAAGCTGAAGTAGAATGGTTCTATGAACACCTACAAGACCTTTTAGAATTAACACCCAAAAAAAGATGTCCTTTTCATTATAGGGGACTGGAATGCAAAAGTAGGAACTCAAGAAACACCTGGAGTAACAGGCCAATTTGGCCTTGGAATATGGAATGAAATAGGGCAAAGGCCAATAGAGGTCTGCCAAGAGAACATACTGGTCATAGCAAACACCCTCTTCCAACAACACAAGAGAACACTCTACACATGGATACCACCAGATGGTTAACACTGAAATCAGATTGATTATATTCTTTGCACCCAAGGATGGAGAAGCTCTATATGGTCAGCAAAAACAAGACTGGGAGCTGACTGTGGCTCAGATCATGAACTCCTTATTGCCAAATTAAAACTTAAATTGAAGATAGTAGGGAAAACCACTAGACCATTCAGGAATTAGGTAATTTAGTTCAAAACCACTAGGTCATTCAGGAATGACCTAAATCAAATCCCTTATGACTATACAGTGGAAGTGAGAAATAGATTTAAGGGACTAGATCTGATAGACAGAGCTCCTGATGAACTATAGACAGAGGTTCGTGACATTGTACAGGAGACAGGGATCAAGACTCTCCCCAAGAAAAATAAATGCAAAAAGGCAAAATGGTTGTCTGAGGAGGCCTTACAAATAGCTGTGAGAAGAAGAGAAGCGAGAAGCAAAGGAGAAAAGGAAAGATTTTCTCATTTGATTGCAGAGTTCCAAAGGATAGCCAGGAGAGATAAGAAAACCTTCCTCAGTGATCAATGCAAATAAATAGAGGAAAACAACAGAATGGGAAAGACTAGAGATCTCTTCAAAAAAATTAGAGATATCACGGGAACATTTCATGCAAAGATGGACTCAATAAAGGACAGAAATGGTAGGGACCTAACAGATGCAGAAAATATTAATAAGAGGTGGCAACAATACACAGAAGAACTATGCAAAAAAGATCTTCATGACCCAGATAATCACAATGGTGTGATCACTCACCTAGAGTCAGACATGCTAGAATGTGAAGTCAAGTGGGCCTTAGAAAGGATCACTATGAACAAAGTTAGTGGAGGTGATGGAATTCCAGTTGAGCTATTTCAAATCCTGAAAGATTCTGCTGTGAAAGTGCTGCACTCAATGTGCTAGCAAATTTGGAAAATGGAGAAGTGGCCACAGGACTGGAAAAGGTCAGTTTTCATTCCAATCCCAAAGAAAGGCAATGCCAAAGGATGCTCAAACTACCACACAATTGCACTCATCTCACATGCTAGCGAAATAATGCTCAAAATTCTCCAAGCGAGGATTCAACAGTACATGAACTGAGAACTTCCAGATATTCAAGCTGCTTTTAGAAAAGGCAGAGGAACCAGAGATCAAATTGCCAACATCCGCTGGATCATCGGAAAAGCAAGAGAGTTCCAGAAAAACATCTATTTCTGCTTTATTGACTATGTCAAAGCCTTTGACTGTGTGGATCGCAATAAACTGTGGAAAATTCTGAAAGAGATGGGAATACCAGACCACCTGATCTGCGTTTTGAAAAACCTACATGAAGGTCAGGAAGCAACAGTTAGAACTGGGTATGGAACAAGAGACTCATTCCAAATAGGTAAAGGAGAGCATCAAGGCTGTATATTGTCACCCTGCTTATTTAACTTACATGCAGAGTACATCATGAGAAACGCTGGGATGGAAGAAGCACAAGCTGGAATCAAGATTGCCGGGAGAAATATCAACAACCTCAGATATGCAGATGACACCACCCTTATGGCAGAGAGTGAAGAGGAACTAAAAAGCCTCTTGATGAAAGTGAAAGAGGGAGTGAAAAAGTTGACTTAACGCTCAACATTCAGAAAACTAAGATCATGGCATCTTGTCACATCACTTCATGGCAAATATATGGGGAAACAGTGTCAGACTTTATTTTTTGGGCTCCACAATCACTGCAGATGGTGATTGCAGCCATAAAATTTAAAAAGATGCTTACTCCTTGGATGGAAAGTTATGACCAACCTAAATAGCATCTTAAAAAGCAGAGACATTACTTTACCAACAAAGGTCTGTCTAGTCAAGGCTATGATTTTTCCAGTGGTCATGTATGGATATGAGAGTTGGACTGTGAAGAACCTGAGCACTGAAGAATTGATGCTTTTGAACTGTGGTGTTGGAGAAGACTTTTGAGAGTCCCTTGGACTGCAAGGAGATCTAATCAGTCTATCCTGAAGGAGATCAGTCTTGGGTGTTCATTGGAAGGATTGAAGCTGAAGCTGAAACTCCAATACTTTGGCCACCTCTTGCGAAGTGTTGACTCATTGTAAAAGCCCCTGATGCTGGGAGGGATTGGGGGCAGGAGGAGAAGGGGACGACAGAGGATGAGATGGCTGGCTGGCATCACCAATTTGATGGACATGAGTCCGAGTAAGCTCAAATTTAGTTTGTTAGTTCCCGTCTGTGAGAGAGAAAAAAAAAAGCAGTAACAAGCGCCTTTTTTCTACTGGAAGCATTCCTCCATCCTCCAGATGGGCGTGGAGACAATTCTTCCACCTAAGCTTCCTTCCCTGGCCGGAGTTAACCAGTCCCTTACCAGCACAGCTGTCCCATCATCATCCCGCCCCATTCTACCATAGTGATGGGGTGGAAATGCACCAGGGGTAGACCTGATGGCATCCCAGACTGATGTCCAGTTCTTCACCATTAAAACCTTTCCCTGCCTCTGATGTCACCAGAGTAATCAGAGTAACTTTCCGGAATGCCTCCCAAGCTAAGACTGCTAGGGGAAACATTCTTCTCCCGGATGCCTGCGCATGGTCCTAAGTATATTCCTGACCACAATAAGACCAATAAATCATAAAGGAGTGAACAAAAAAAATATGTCCCTTTTAAGCATTACCACACTAGTATAAGTGATAGCAAAAAAGATGGTGAAGGGCCAGCCAATGAGGAAAATGTGATTTTCGACCTCAAGTTATTAGGGCTAGTCCTTCCAGTTCATTCACACTGATCCCACAGAAAGAATATCTAAGGAGTTGCGACAAAAACCACCAGAGAGCCTTCTCCGGTCCACTAAGAGCTAGGTTTACCAAGGGAAGAATCCCACTGTACTTCCAATCTGAGTAGCTTCTATCCTGAGAGATGCTCTTATCAAGCTCCGCCTTGCTTCCAAACATGCTCCTGTTGTTGTAACTTTTAACTCCTAGCAAGGCTAGGCACTTCCTGACTACCAATCCAAGCTTGGGACCTAAGCAAAAGTACACAGAAGCAGCATAGAACACAAGTCCCTTGAAAGTTTATGATTTGGCAGATGAGGTTAGTAGTTTCAATTCCCAAGGCAGTTACAAAATGGGCAAAGAGACCAGGAAAAGTTGACTTAGAAAGGAAAGTTCACTCCACACACTTTGCTCATTTCTGGCCTCTCCCCTCACAGGGTTCTTGGGTACTTCTTGGCATTGGCAGGTCAGTATAAACCCCTGACAAGGCCCCCCTTTGGGGAGCTGACTTCAGTCATTATGATGCACCATGAAACTTCAGACCAGAGCTCAATGCGCAGTTCATGGTTAATTCTACATTCATGCTGTTTTCATGCAAACAGGCACACTGTAGGGTCACTAAAGTACAGTAGAAAATGTATTTACTAGGAGAGCAAAGAACTAGAGCTCCAAGCACCTTACCTTGCCTTGAAGAACCCAGATGAGCACCCAAGACGAAAGGTTGCAACAAGAAGCTGTGAACTACACCAGGATTCATAACCTCCAGAGAGGATTTCAACCCGGGGTCAGATAGGAGGCTTTATCACTTGAAGCTTTTGTGTAATAAAGTTTTATTAACATATAAAGGGATAGAGGAAGCTTCTGACACAGACATCAGAAGGGGGCAGAAAGAGTGACCCTCTTGCTAGTTTTTAGCAAGAAGTTATATATCTGTTAAAAGAATCACCTCAAAACTTAGAGAGCTGCATCACGTCCCTGTATCACAACATGCATTTCGAGATATCATTGGCACAAGACGAGTCATCCCTGGCTGTAAAATAATGACATGAGCCTTAAAGAAATGCAGATTTTCAAGCAAATGCATAGTTTCATTAATATATCTTAAGAGAACATTTCCAGGAATAAGACAAACTGGTTTGTTGAACCATTATCAGTTCAAGGTTTGAGTTTTAGGCCCAAAGGACTCAAGAAAGGCAGATTCCAAGGCAAATACACAGTTTATTAACATGGCTTAAGAAAAACATTTTCATAAGTAAAGTGCATTGGCTAGCTCAAGTTCTGAGAAAAATTAAGTTCAGGCAAAACCTGGTGTTGTCATGACAACAGAGAATTTAAAAGAAAGCTCCTTTTAATTTTGTATAGAAAAGTAAGGAAAAAAAAGAAAAAAATCTGCCACTTTTAGTTTGCTTCCTCCTGCTGCTTAAGAGAAAAAACAAACAAAAAGTCTGCCACATGCAGTCTATTTCCTCCACTTGGAGAATGCTAACCTGCCCACCTGTTACCCTCTTACATTCCTCAGGGATATTGACCAGTAGCTTTTTTTTTCTCAGTGTCTTTTTGTGGATTTGAGTAGAGTAATGCTGGTTTTGTAAAATGAGCTTGGGAGCATTCCCTCCTCTTCAGTTTTTTGGGATGAGTTTTAGAAGGAATAGCATTAATTCTTTAATTTTTGATAGAATTAACTAATAAAACAATCTATTTCTGGGCTCTTATTTGTTGGGAAGCTTTTAATTCAATATCATTACTTCTTTTTTGTTAAGTTCAGATTTTCTTATTCCTCAAGATTCCATCTCAGTGGATTGTTTATTTATAGAAATTAATTTCTTTTCAGTTAAGTTCAGTTCAGTTGCTCAGTCATATATGACTCTTTGTGACCCCATGAACTGCAGCATGCCAGGCCTCCCTGACCATCACCAACTCCCAGAGTTTAGGTTATCTAACTTGTATGTAATAGTTTGTAGCAGTGTCTTATGATTCTTTGCTTTTCTGTTGTATTGATTGCAATGTCTCTTTCATTTTTTTAAATTTTTATTTCAGCAGTCTCTCATTTTTCTTATATTAGCTAAAGAGTTATCAATTTTGTTTTTCTTTAGAAAATGACTTTTGTTAGACTTTTTTTTTTTTTTTTTTTAATTGTTGTTCTGGTCTCGATTTCATTTACTTCTGCTCTTGATTCTGCATCTCTTTAATTGTTTTCTTCTCCTGAATTTCTTCTTTTTTTTCTTCTCCTGAATTTCTGTTTTGTTCTTTTTATGATTTCCATATCCTTATTGCATTTTCAGTTTATTTCTGTACTGTGCTCCTGATTTTATTGAATTTTCTTTCTATTTTCTTGTAGCTCTTTGAAATATCTTGTTGTTGTTGTGCTAGTCGCTTCAGTCATGTCCAACTCTTTGCAATCCCATGGACTCTAGAAAACCAGGCTCTTCTATCCTTGGTATTTTCCAAGCAAGAACATTGGAGTGAGTTGTCATTTCTTAATCCAAGGGAACTCCTGCACCCAGGAATTGACACTGTGTCTCTTATGTCTCCTGGATTAGTAGGCAGGATGCTTACCACTAGTACCACCTGAGAAGCCCTGAGGTTTCATAAAACAACTATTCTGTATTATTTTTTTAATTTATTTATTTTTCAATTAAAGGATAATTGCTTTGCAGAATTTTGTTTTCTGCCAAACCTCAACATGAATCAGCCATAGGTATACATATATCTCCTCCTTTTAGAAACTCCCTCCCATCTTCCTCCCCAACCCATTCCTCTAGGTTGGTACAGAGCCCTTTTTTGAGTTTCCTGAGCCACACAGCAATTTTCTGTTGGCTATCTATTTTACATATGATAATGTAAGTTTCCATGTTACTCTCTCCAGACATCTCACACTCTCTTCTCCTCTCCCGATGTCCATAAGTCTATTCTCTATGTCTGTTTCTCCATTGCTGCCCTGTAAATAAATGCTTCAGTATCAGTTTTTTAGATTCCATACATATGTGTTAGTATATGATATTTATCTTTCTCCTTCTGACTTACTTCACTCTGTATAATAAGCTCTAGGTTCATCCACCTCATTAGAACTGACTCAAATGCATCCATTTTTATGATTGAGTAATATTCCATTGTGTATATGGACCACAACCTCTCTATCCATTTATCTCTTGATGAACATCTAAGTTACTTCCATGTTCTAGTTATTGTAAACAGTGCTGCAATGAATAATGAGATACATATGTCTTTTTCAGCTTTGGTGTCCTCAGGGTATATGTGTAGGAGTGGGATTCCTCAGTTATATGGTGGTTTTATTCGCAGTTTTTAAGGAATCTCCATATCATCTTCCGTAGTGGCTGTTTCAATTTGCATTCCCACCAATAACGCAAGAGCATTCCTTTTTCTCCACACTCTCTCCAGCATTTATTGTTTGTGGACTTTTTGATGATGGCCATTCTGACTAGTGCAGTTTTATTTGCATTTCTCTAATAATGAGCAGTGTTGAGCATTTTTTTTCATGTGTTTGTTAGTCATTTGTATATCTTCTTTGGAGAAATGACTGTTTAGGCCTTTTCCCCATTTTTTGATTGGGTTGCTTGCTTTTCTGGTCTTGAGTTGTATGAGCTGCTTGCATATTTTGGAAATTAATCTTTTGTCAGTTGTTTCATTTGCTATTATTTTCTTCCATTCTGAGGATTGTCTTTTCACGTTGCTTAGAGTTTCCTTTGCTGTGCAAAATCTTTTAAGTTTAATCAGGTCCCACTTGTTTACTTTTGTTTTTATTTCCACTACTCTAGGGAGTGGGTCATAGAGGGTCTTGCTTTGATTTATGTCATCGAGTGTTCTGCCTATGTTTTCCTCTAAGAGTTTTGTAGTTTCTGGTCTTACATGTAGGTCTGGTATCCATTTTGAGTTTATCTTTATGTATGGTATTAGGAAGTGTTCTAGTTTCATTCTTTTACATGTAGCTGTCCAGTTTTCCCAGCACACTTTTTGAAGAGGCTGTCTTTGCCCCCATTGTATATTCTTGCCTCCTTTGTCAAAAACATGGTACCTGTAGCTGCATGGGTTTGTTTCTGGACTTTCTAACTTGTTCTATTGGTCTATATTTCTGTTTTTGTGCCAGTATGAACCTGTCTTGATGACTATAGATTTATAACATAATCTGAAGTCAAGAAGGTTGAGTTCTCCAGCTCCATTCTTCTTTCTAAAGATTGTGTTGGTTATTCAGGGTCTTTTGTGTTTCCATATCAATTGTGAAATTTTTTATTCTAGTTCTATGAAAAATGCCATTGGTAATTTGATAGGGATTGCACTGAATCAGTAAATTGTTTGGTAGTATAGTCATTTTCACAATATTGATTCTTTGTACCCAGGAACATGGAATAGCTCTCCATCTGTTTATGTCATCTTTGATTTCTTTTGTCAGTGTCTTATAATTTTCTGCATAAAATCCTTTGGTCTCCTTAGGTAGGTTTATCCCTAGATATTTTTTTCTTTTTGTCACATTGGTGAATCAAATTGATTCCTGAATTTCTCTTTCTGATTTTTCATTGTTAGTATATAGAAATGCAAGTGATTTCTGTGTATTGATTTTTTATCCTGCGATTTTGCTAAATTCACTGATTAGCTCTAGTAACTTTCTGATAGTATCTTTAGGGTTTCTAAGTACAGCATCATGTCATCTGCAAACAGTAAGAACTTTACTTATTCTTTTCTGATCTGGATTAATTTCTTTTCTTTTTTTTTTTCCCCCTCTGATTACTATACCTAGGCCTTCCAAAACTATGTTGAATAATAGTGGTGACAGTGGATATTCTTGTCTTGTTCCTGATGTTAGGGGGGATGCTTTCAGGTTTCCACCATTGAGAAAAATCTTTGCTGTAGGCTTATCATATATGGCCTTTACTATGTTGAGGTAGGCTCCTTCTATGCCCATTTTTTTGAAGAGCTTTAATCATAAATAGGTTCTGAATTTTGTCAAAGGTTTTTATTGCATTTATTGAGATTATTATATGGCTTTTATCTTTCAATTTGTTAACATGATGTATCACATTGATTTGTTTGAATATACTGAAAAATCCTTGTATTCCTGGAATAAACCCAACTTGATCACAGTGTATGAACTTTGTAGTGTGTTGTTGAATTCTGTTTTCTAAAATTTTGTTGAAGATTTTTGCATCTATGTTCATCACTGATATTGGCCTGTAGTTTTCTTTTTTTGTGTTGCCTTTGCCTGATTTTGGTATCAGGGTGACGGTGGGCTCATAGAATGAGTTTGGAAGTGTTCCTTCCTCTGCAATTTTTTGAAAGAGTTTTAGAAGATAGGCATTAGCTCTTCTCTAAATGTTTGATAGAATTCTCCTGTAAAGCCATCTGGTCCTGAGCTTTTGTTTTTGGGAGATTTTTGATCACAGCTTCAATGTCAGTGCTTGTAAGTGGGTTGCTCATAATTTCTATTTCTTCCTGGTTCAGTCTTAGAAGGTTGAAGTTTTCTAAGTATCTGTCTATTTCTTCCAGGTTATCCATTTTATTCCAATATCATTGTTCATCATACTCTATACTGGAGTTTCAGCTTCAGCATCAGTCCGCCCAATGAATATTCAAGACTGATTTCCTTTAGGGTTGACTGATTGGATCTCCTTGCAGTCCAAGAGACTCTCAAGAGTCTTCTCCAACACCACAGTTCAAAAGCCTCAATTATTCAGCACTCAGCTTTCTTTATAGTCCAACTTTCCCATCCCTAAATGACTACCAGAATAACCACAGCTTTGACTAGACGTACCTTTGTTGGCAAAGTATTGTCTCTGCTTTTTAATAATATCCATTTACCATTTCTGCATATTGTAAAACAGACTATCATGAGAACTACTTTTAAATATATATTATATCACACTTCTTTCTGCAACTCAGGAGATGAGTATGTGAAGGAGGTAAAAATGACAGTCCTCAGTGGTGAGAGCTAGTGAAATCTATGGGAGAAGGTGAAATTGTCAAGGGAATGGATACAAAAGTAATGTAATGGAGTAGAGAGTGTGATTGAAAAAGAAGAAGAAGAAGAGGAAGAAAGAAAAAGAAAAGAAAAAGAAAAAGAGTGTGATTGAAAAAGAAGAAGAAGAAGAGGAAGAGGAAGAAGAAGAGACTCATCAAGAAAAAATGGAAGAGGACTCAAAGCAATAAAATTAGAAGTGAAAAAGTAGAAGTTACAATTAATTCCACAGAAATAGCGAGAATCATAAGAGAATACTAGGGGCAACTGTATACCAATAAAATGGACAACCAGGAAGAAATGGACAAATTCTTAGAAAGGTACAGTCTATCAAGGATGAACCAGGAAGAAATGGAACATATGAACAGACAAGTCAGAAGCACTGAAAGCGAAACTGTGATTTAAAACATCCCAACAACAAAAGTCTAGGCTTCATAGGTGGCTTCGTAGGTGAATTCTACCAAACATTTAGAAAAGAGTTAACATTTATCTTTCTGAAACTGTTCCAAAAAATTGCATAGGAAGGAAAACTTCCAAAATCATTTTATGAGGCTACCATTATTCTGACACCTATCCAGACAGAGAGACTACAAAAAAAAAAAAAAAAAAAGAAAGAAAGAAAGAAAGAAAAAGAAAATTACAGGTCATTAATGAACCACTAATGAATATAGATGCAAAATTTTCAACAGAATACTAGCAATGAAAACCGAACAATACACTAGAAAGATCATACACCTTGTTTAAGAAGGATTCATACCAGGGATACAAGAACTTTTCAATATATGCAAGTTAATCAATAGGATACTCCACATCAATAAATCAAAGAATAAAAACCATATGATCATCTTAATAGGTGCAGAAAATGCTTTTGACATAATTGAGCACCCATTTATGATAAAACTCTCCTGAAAGTGGGCATAGAGGAAACATACCTCAATGTAATAAAGGCCATATCTGACAAACCTACAGCAAGCATGCTGCTTATTGATGAGAAGCTGTAATCATTCCCTCTAGATCAGGAACAAGACAAAGATGTCCATTCTTACCATTTTTATTCAACATAGTTCTGGAAGTCCTAGCTACAGCAATAAGAGAAGAAAAGGAAGTAAAATGAATCCTAATTGAAAAATAAGTTAAACTGTCCCTGTTTGCAAATGACATGACATTGTACATAGAAAACCCTGAAGATTTTACCAGAATACTACTAGAGTTCATCAATAAATTTGGTAAAATTTCAGGTTACAAAATTAATACACATAAATAAGTGGCATTTGTATAGACTAAAAATGAAAGTTCAGAAGGAGAAATTCAAGATATAGTACAATTTACCATCACATCAAGAAGAATAAAATTCCTAAAATAAACCAACCTCAGAAGACAAAAAACTTGCACACCAAAATCTTTAAAATGCTGATGAAAGAAATCAAAGAAGACAAACAGATAGAAAGTTATACAATGTTCATGGATTGGAAGACTCAGTATTGTCAAAATGATTATTCCACACAAGGCATTCTACAGATTCAATACTATCCTTACTAAATTACCAATGGCATTTTCATAGAACTAGAACAGAAAAATCTTAAAATTTGTGGGACAACACAAAAGACTCCAAATAGCCAAAGCAATATTCAGAAAGTAAAACAGAGGTGGAGGAATCAGGCCTCCCGACTTTAGAGTATATTACAAAGCTACAGTCATCAAAACAATATGGTACTGGCAGAGAAATGAAAAAAAAAAAAAAAAAACAAACAATGGAACATGAATGAAAACACATAAATAAGCCCAGACATTTATAGCCAATTGATCTATGATAAAGAGGCAAGGTTACACAATGTTCTCAAGACAATACAAATGGAGAAGAGGCTCATGAAAGCATGCTCAACATTGCTTATTATTAGAGAAATACAGATCAATACTAAAATGAGATATCACCTCACAACAGCCAGAATGGTTATCATCAAAAAATCCACAAACAGTAAATACTGGAGAGGGTGTGGAGAGAAGTGAACCTGTCTACACTGTTGGTGGTAATACAAATGGGTACAGATACTATGGAGAATGTTATGGAGAGTCCCGAAAAAGCTAAAATAGAGCTATCATATGACCCTGCAATTCCACTCCTGGATATATATCCGGGGGGGGGGGGGAGGGGGGACATGATCTGAAAGGACATGTGCACTCCAATATTCGCTGCAGCACTGTTTGCAATAACTAAGACATGGAAGCAACTTAACAGTCCATTGACAGAGGAAAGGATAAAGAAGATGTGATACATATGTGTTGTTATTGTTCAGTAGCTAAGTCATGTCCAACTCTGTAACCTCATGGAGTATGGCACACCAGGCTCCTCTGTTCTCCACTATCTACAGGAGTTTGTTCAAATTCATGCCCATTAAATTTGTGATGGTATCTAACCATCTCATCCTCTGCTGACCCTCTGTTTTTGCCTTTAATTTTTCCCAGTATCAGTTTCTTTACCAACGAGTTAACACTTTGCTTCTGGTGGCCAAAGTATTGGAGCAACAGCTTTAGCAACATACACTCCACGATTGACTGATTTGATCTCTTTGCAATCCAAGGGAAGCTCAAGAATCTCCTCCAGCACTACGATCCAAAAGCACCAATTATTTGAGTCTCAGCATTTTTATGGTCCCACTTTCATATATGTACCTGACTACCAGACAATCATAGCTTTGACTAGATGGACTTTTGTTGGGACAGTGATGTCTCTGTTTTTTAATATGCTGCCTAGGTTTGTCATACCTGGAGAATGGAAAGGCTACCCACTCCAGTAGTCTGGCCTGGAGAATTACATGGACTATATAGTCCATGGGGCCATAAAGAGTCGGACACAGCTGAGTGACTTTCACTTTCACTAGGTTTGTCATAGATTTCCTTCCAAGAAGTAGGCATCTTTAAACTTCAAGGTTGCAGTCATCTTCCACAGTGATTTTGGAGCCCAAGAAAAGAAAATATATAACTTCTTTCATTTATTTACTCTTCTGTTTTCCAGGAAGAGATGGGACCAGGTGCCACAATCGTATTTTTTTTTAATGTTGTTTCAATCCAGCTTTCTCACTCTCCTCATTTACCATCTTTAAGAGACTCTTAAGTTCCTCTTAACACTTTCTGTCACTAGAATGGTTGTTGCTGTTCAGTACACAGTCATGTCTAATGCTTTGTAACCCCATGGACTGCAGCATGCCAGACTTATATGACCTTCATTATCTCCCAGTTTGCTCAAACTCATGTCCATTGAATTGATGATGCCATCCGCCATCTCATCTTAGGTTGCTCCCTTCTACTCCTGCCCTCAATCTTTCCCAGAATCAGGGTCTTTTCCAATGAGTCAGCTCTTCACATCACATGGCCGAAGTATTGCAGTTTCAGCTTCAGAATCAGTCCTTTCAATGAATATTCAGAGTTGATTTCCTTTAGGATTAACTGGTTTTATCACCTTACCATCCAAGGGACTCTCAAGAGTTTTCTCCAGCACCACAATTCCAATGCACCAATTATTTGGCATTCAGCCTTCTTTATAGTCCAAATTTCACATCTGTACTTGACTACTGGAAAAATCTTAGTTTTGAATATACAACTTTGTTGACAAACTGATGTATCTTCTTTCTTATAAGCTATTTTTGCTTCTTGTAGCTTTTCTCCCAAGAAGCAAGTCTTTTAGTTTCATGGCTGCAGTCACTGTTTGCAGTGATTTTGGAGCCGAAGAAATAAAATCTGTCATTGCTTACATTTTTACCCCATTGATTTGTCAGGAAGTGATAGGACTAGATGCCATGATCTTAGGTTTTGGAATGCTGAATTTTAAGCCAGGTATTTTACTCTCCTCTTTCAGTTTCATCAAGAGACTCTCTAGTTTCTCTTCACTTTCTGCCATTAAGGTGGTGTGAACTGCACATTTGAAGTTATTGATATTTTTCCTGGCAAGCATGATTCCAGCTTGAGCTTCATCCAGTCTGGCATTTCACATGATGTATGCTGCCTATAAGTTAAATAAGAAGGGTGCCAATATAAAGCCTTCACATACTCCTCTCCAAGTTTTGAACCAGTTCATTGTTCCACATCTGGTTCTAACTTTTGCTTCTTGACCTGCATACCTCAGGAGGCAGGTAAGGTGATCTGGTATTCCTATCTCTTTAACAATTTTCTACACTTTGTTGTGATCCACAAAATCAAAGTTTTAGCGAGTCAATGAAGCAGAAGTAGGTATTTTTGGAATTCCCTTGCTTTTTCTATATCGAACAGATGTTAATAATTTGATCTCTGGTTCCTCTGCATTTTCTAAATCCAGTTTGTACATCTGGAAGTTCTCAGTTCATGTGCTGTTGAAGCCTAGCTTGAAGGATTATGAGCATTATCTTGCTAGGATGTGAAATAAGTGCAGCTGTGTGGTAGTTTAAACTTTCTTTGGCATTGCCCTTCTTTGGGACTGGAATAAAAACTGACATTTTCAGTCCTGTGGCCCCTGTTGAGTTTTCCAAATTTGCTAATATATTGAGTGCAGCACTTTAGCAGCAGTATCTTTTAGTTTTGAAATAGCTCAGGTAGAATTCCTTCATCCTCACTAGTTTTGTTCATAGTGATGCTTCCTAAAGCCCACTTGACTTCACACTCCAGGATGTTTGGCTCTAGGTGAGTTACCACACCATCATGGTTATTCAGTTCATTAAGGCTTTCTTTGTATAATTCTTCTGTGTATTCTTGCCGTCTCTTCTTAATCTCTTTTGCTTCTGTTTAGGTCTATACCATTTCTGTCCTTTATTGTGCCCATCTTTGCATGAAATGCACCCTGGTACCTCTAATGTTCTTGAAAGTCTTCTAGTCTTTCTGATTCTATTGTTTTTCCTCTATTTTTGCATTGTTCACTTAAGAAGGTTTTCTCATTTTTCCTGCTATTCTTTGGAAATCTGCATTCACATGGGTATATATTTCCCTTTCCTTAGCCTTTTGCTTCTCTTCTTTTCTCAGCTATTTGTATGGCTTCTTCAGACAACCATTTCGACTTTCTGCATTTCTTTTTCTTGTGGATGGTTTTGATCGTTGCCTCCTATACAGTGTTAGAAATCTCTGTCCATAGTTCTTCAGACACTCTGTCTATCAGATCTAATCCCTTGACACTATTTGTCACTTCCACTGTACAATCATAAAGGATCTGGTTTAGGTCATACCTGAATGGCCTAGTGGTTTGCCCTACTTTCTACAATTGAAGTCTGAATTTGGCAATATGGAATTCATTATTTGAGCCACAGTCATTCCTGGTCTTATTTTTGCTGACTGTATAGAGCTTCTCCATCTTTGGTTGTAAAGAATATACTCAATCTGATTTGGGTATTGACCATCTGGTTATGTCCGTGGGTAGACTCATATCTTGTGTTGTTAGAAGAGGGTGTTTGCCGTGACCAGTTCATTCTCTTGGCAAAACTCTGTTAGCCTTTTATCTGCCTCATTTTGTATTGTAACACCAAACATTCCTGTTACTCTAGATTTCTCTTGATTTTCTATTTTTGTATTCCAGTCGTCTATGATGAAAAGGACATCTTTTTGAATTAGAGTGGTATCCTCTGCATATCTGATGTTTTGATATTCCTCCCAGCAATCTTAATTCTAGCTTGTGATTCATCCAGCCTGGAATCTCACATGATCTACTCTGCATATAAATTAAATAAGTAGGTTAACAACAAATAGCTTGTCAAACTCCTTTCCCAATTTTGAACTAGTTAGGTTGTTGCTCTATGTCCTGTTCTAACTGCAGCTTCTGGACTCACATACTGGTTTTTCATGAGACAGGTAATATGGTCAGATACTCCCATCTCTTTAATGATTTCCCACAGTTTGTTGAGATCCACAGTCAAAGGCTTTGGACTAGTCAATGAAGCAGTAGTAGATGTTTTCTTCTGGAATCACCTTGCTTTCTCCATGATCCAACAAATAGTAGCACTTTGATCTCTCATTTCTCTGCCTTTTAGAAACCCAGCTTGTACACCTGGAAGTTCTTGGTTCACACTCCTGAAGCCTAGTGTGGTACATATATACAGTGAAATATTACCCAGTAATTAAAAAGAATGAAATGATACCATTTGTAGCTATGCAGATGGACCTAGAATTTGTCATACTTAGTGAAGTAAATCAGAGGAGGAATGTCATATGACATCCCTTTTATGTACAATATCAAAAGAAGTGATACAATTAACTTACAAAACAGAAACAGACTCACAGTCTTAGTGAATGAACTTATGGTTGCCTGGGGGAAGGACTGGGGGAAGGGATAGCTAGGGCTTTGAGAAAGGACATGTACACAGTTATGTTTAAAATAGATAACCATTAAGGACATACTGTGTAAACCTGTAACTCTACCCAATGTTATATAGCAGCCTGGATGAGAGTACAACATGGGGGAAAATTGACACATGTAAATGTATAGCTGAGTTCCTTCATCATTCACCTGAAACTATCACAACATTTTTTATTAATTGATTATACATAATGCAGTTTTAAAAAATGGTTTTTAAAAGACAAACTTTTTTTTTTTCTTGTTAAGTGACATGGATTAAAGAGATCATTTCAGCTACTGAGAGGAATATGGATTAGTGGAGTTGAGAGAGAATAAGAAAATAAAAACTAGGAGGATTTTGTAGTAGTTTAATCAGGAAATAGAGGTGGCTTGAAGTATGGCAATGGCAACATAAAAGTGAATGTGTAAATTTAAAATATTTTGAGGCATTTATCTTAGTGTGAAAATGGATACGAAAGATGACTATTTATGAGAAATCCTAGAGTGAGAGATTTTTCTTTGTATGAATGCTTTGATTAGATTATTTCTAAGATCTATTTCAGATAGTCTGTAATCTCATTATTCTGTAACACTTTAATGACTACATATATAGCAGTTTAAAAAGGAGAGACTAGATTTTGAATTTATTGCCCCAGGCCCACTGGGGACAAGGGCGACAGGGAAGGCAGGGATGTAAGATTACATTTGATTCACTGTAACCTTTTTTAAAAATTAATTTTTATAGGAGTATAGTTGATTTACAATGCTGTTTTAGTTTCTCCTGTATGGTAAGGTGAATCAGATATACATGTATCCACTCTTTTCTTTTTTTGTCTTTTAGTTTCCTGTTCCCACATTATTGCAGAGCATTGAGTAGAGTATCCTGTGCTCTATAGTAGGTTCTTAATAATTATCTATTTTATATATAGTAACATGTATATGAGACTTTCTCAGTGGCTCAGTGGTAAAGAACCTGCCTGCAATACAGGAGATGTAAAAGGCATGGGTTTGATCCCTGGGCCAGGAGGATCCCCTGGAAAAGGGAATGGCAGCCCACTCCAGCATTCTTGACTGGAGAACCTCATGGGCAGTGAAGAATTATTTATTTGGGGCTTCCCCAGTGGCTCAGCTGGTAAAGAGTCCACCTGTAATGTGGGAGACCTGGGTTCAATCCCTGGTTTGGGAAGATCCCTTGGAGAAGGGAGAAGCTACCCACTGCAGTATTCTGGCCTGAGAATTCTATGGACTATATAGTCCATGGGGTCACAAGTTTATTGTTTCTCCTCTTTCCCTCTTGGCATCCATATGTTTGTTTTCTATATCTTAATTCACTTCATACTTGTTTCTTCAAACTCCGAAAGCCTGACAGAGGTTCCCTATTTATTTATTTTTCAGAATACTAAGTACCCACCTGATAAATTCTGAAGTTAATATGTTGGTAGCATGACAGCAGTGGAGGATAACAAGTAATTACAAACAAATGTTAAAATTAAAATAAACAATGTCTGCAATGAGACTGGCTATATTTCCTTGGATTGATTATGATTAAAGACCTGTAAAAATCCTCCCCCCACAATGATTCTCCAACATGCTGAAATTCTCAAGGAAGGGTCATTTATGCCTCCACCTGCATCTTAGTTGTCACTAGACTCTGTCTAACAGAGGGACAGGATATTTTTAATTAAACTTTTGTGAATAAAGACAAAATTCTTTTCTAAAACAATTGTCTGGAAGTTAGTGGCAACCCAATTATCATCATGCAGTGTAGCCATTAATTAGCTAGATGCCAAACGTTGATGGGAGGGGTTGCAGAGAAAGTAGGTCAGAATGGAAGAAAAAATACAATTTAATTTTCCTTGACAAATTTTCTTTCCTACAGTTCCATCAGAAGGGGCAGTCTGATCGAAGATCTGTAGCTGTCTTTCTAATTTAATATCTGTTGGTAATTTATTTTTGCTATAATTTATTTTAGCTCAATAAATTTTAGAGAAGGAAGGCCAATATTATAATAAAATATTGGAAATTGAAGTAAACTTTTATCAAATGCTCATAATCTTGATGCTTGAAAAACAACAACAGAAAACCAAGAAAGGGACTGTAGTTTCCTGGAAGTAATTTCAGTTTTAACTTTCTATGAACTTGAGGTAAATTTTTTAATATTTTAATTTTTAAAAATTCCAGACTCTTTCACAGAATTAATATTACTAGCAGTGAATATAAAGAAAGACTTCTTGAGAAAATTCTTTAGTGAAACTTCCTGAAATCAGAAAGATTCATCACACATAGTGGGCACTCAATGAATACTGAATCACAAAAGACAAAACAATTTTAAGTGTTGAAAAGACATGCTAAAGTTCTAATAGATAATGGCTCGAAAGATCAAATAATTAAAACTATACAAAATCCACTCAATATTGTAAAGAAATTAGCCTCCAACTAATAAAAATAAATGAAAAAAAAAACAAAAAAACCAAAACTGTATACTATGATTACTACCAGAGAGAAGCTAACTGCATGATGAATAGACTGTAGCCATGGCATAAACTGGTCCATCATAAGTAGTACTGGATTTGTGGCTATCACAATTCCAATAACTGGTCTTAAGAAAATGGATTAACATTATTCTTCATAGTAATCTATATCTCTGTGGGCATCAAAATAATTGTAGTTTGTTGTACCTCTACATGTAATCAGGAAATTAAAATGATCAACAAATGGAGGAAACAGACTCAGGTCAATATCTTCCACTTTATGGTATCTTATGTTATCATGAAGAAGGTACAGAAGGCAGGTCTTTGCCCCTAACCTCATGAAGTTCACAATCACAGAAAACTAACCAAACTTATTGTATGGATCACAGCTTTTTGTAACTTTACCATGGTGGAGAGTTCTGATAAAATGTAGTCCATTGGAGAAGGGATGCAGACCACTTCAGCATTCTTGATGTGAGAACACCATGAAGAGTATGAAAATGCAAAAAGATATGACCCTAAAAGATGAATCCCCAGGTTCATAGGTGTCCAATATGCTACTGAAGAAGAGTGGAGAAACAACTCTAGAAGGAATGGAGAGGCTGAGCCAAACCAGAAACAAAGCCAAGTTGTGGATATGTCTGGTGGTGGAAGTAAAGCCTATCCTATTATTGCATAGGAAATTAAAATGTTATGTCCATGGATCAAAGTAAACTGGAAATGGTCAAACACGTCATTTTAGGAAACAGTGAACTAAAATGGATTGGAATAGGTAATTTAATTCAGATGACCCTTATATTTACTGTGGGCAAGAAACCCTTAGAAGAAATGAAGTGACCATCAAGGTCAACAAGAGTCTGAAATGCAGTACTTGGGTGCAATCTCAAAAATGACAGAATGATCTCAGTTCATTTCCAGGGCAAAGCATTCTATATCACAATAATCCAAGGTCAGGCCCCAACCAGTAAAACTGAAGAAGCTGAGATTGGATGGTTCAATGAAGACCTACAAGATCTTCTAGAACTAATGCCAAAAAGACATGTCCTATACATCAGAGGGAACTGGAATGCAAAAGTAGGAAGTCAAGAGATACCTGAAGTAACAGGCAAGTTTAGCCTTAGAGTACAAAATGAGGCAGGGCAAAGGCTAACAGAATTTTGATAGACAATTCACTGGTCATAGCAAATACCCTCTTCCAGCAACACAAGAGATGAGTCTGCACAATGGATATTACTGGAAGGTCAATACCAAAATCAAACTGATTATATTCTTTGCAGCTACATTTGGAGAAGCTCTATACAGTCACCAAAAGCAAGACCTAGAGCTGACTGTGGCTCAGATTATGAACTCCTTATTGCCAAATTCATTCTTAAATTGAAGAAAGTAGGGGAAATCAATAGGTCATTCAGGTATGACCTAAACCAAATCCCTTATGATTATATAGTGGACGTGACTAATAGATTCAAGAGATTAGATCTGATAGAATGCCTGAAGAACTATGGATGGAGGTTCATAGCATTGTGCAGGAGGTGATGATCAAAACCATCCCCAAGAAAAAGAAATGCAAAAAGGCAAAATGGCTGTCTGAGGAGGCCTTACAAACAGCTGAGAAAAGAAGAGAAGCAAAGGGAAAGGATAAAAGGAATGATATACCCATCTGAATACAAATTTCCAAAGAATAGCAAGGAGAAATAAGAAAGCTTTCTTAAGAGAACAATGCAAAAAAATAGAGGGAAACAATAGAATGGGGAAGACTGGAGATCATTTCAAGAATATTAGAGATATCAAGGGACTATTTCATTCAAAGATGGGCACAATAAAAGGCAGAAGTGGCATGGACCTAACAGAAGCAGAAGACATTATGAAAAGGTGGCGATAATACACAGAATTGTACAGAAAAAGGTCTTAATGACCCAGATAACCGTGATATTGTAGTCACTCTCCTAAAGCTAGATGCCCTGGAGTGTGTAGTCAAATGGGCTTTAGGAGTCAATGCTACAAACAAACCTAGTGGAGGTGAAGGAACTCCAGGTAAGCTATTTCAAATCTTAGAAGTTGATACTGTTAAAATGATGCCCTCAATAGGTTAGCAAATTTGGAAAACTCCATTCAAACTACCGCACAATTGCACTCATTTTGCTTGTGAGCAAGGTGATACTAAAAATCCCTCAAGGTACACTTCAACAGGACATGAGCTGAGAACTTCAAGATACACTAGCTGGATTCAGAAAAAGCAGAGGAACCAGAGATCATATTGACAACATTCATTGGGCAGTAGAAAAGCAAAGGGATTAAAAAAAAAAAAATCTACTTCTTCTTCACTAACTACATTAAAGTCTTTGACTGTGTGGATCTCCGCTTACCTGCCTTTTGAGAAACATGTACGCAGACCAAGAATTGACAGATAGAACCAGTTATGGGAGAGCAAACTAGTTCAAAACTGGAAAAGTAGTATGTCAAGGCTGTATATTGTCGTTCTATTTATTTAACTTATATACAGAGTACATCATGCAGAATGTCAGGCTAGATGAAGGTCAATCTAGAATCAAGATTGCTGGGAGAAATAGCAATAACTTCAGGTATGCAGATGACACTACCTTAATGGCAAAAAGCAAAGAGATACAAAAGAACCTCCTGATGAAGGTGAAAGAAGAGAGTGGAAAAGCTGGTTTAAAGCTCAACATTCAGAAAACTAAGATCATGGCATTTGATCCCATCACTTCATGACAAACAGATGGAGAAAAAAAAAAAAAAAAATGGAAACAGTGACATACTTTATTTTCTTGGGCTCCAAAATCACTAAGAATGGTGACTGCACCCATGAAACAAAACAAAAACAAACAAACAAAAAAAAAGCTTGCTCTTTGGGAGCAAAACTATGACAAATCTAGACAGCATTTGAAAAACAGAAACATCACTTTGCCAACAAAGGTCCATATTGTGAAAGCTGTTTTTCCTCCCCCCCCAGTAATCCTGTATGTATGTGAGTTGGACCATAAAGAAAGCTAAAAGCCGAAAAAGGCACACTTTTGAACTGTGGTGCTGGAGAAGACTCCTGAGGGTCCCCTGGACTGCAAGGAGGTCAAATCAATCAATTCTAAAGGAAATCAGTCCTGTATATTCATTGGAAGGACAAATGATGAAGCTGCAACACTTCAGCCACATGATGCAAAGAGTAGACTCATTGGGAAAGATTCTGATATTGGGAAAGAGTGAGGGCAGAAGGAGAAGGGGGCAACAGAAAATGAGATGCTTAATGACATCATCAGCTCAATGGACTTGAGTTAGAGCAAGCTCTGGGACACGGTGAAGGACAGGAAAGCCTAATCTGCTGCAATCCATGAGTTCTCAAAGAGTTTTACACAACTGAGTGACTGAAGAGCAACAATATCTCATAGAAATAAAATAATGTCTGTCAGAGGAGATTCATATATAGCTCATTTCCTCCTTTCCTCTTTTGTCTATGTCTGTTTCCCTTATACCTTAATTACAAAAGAAGAGATCACTAGGTAACATTTCACCTAACTTTTGATTTATTTCCTACTAAATGTATACAATACCTACCATAATCTGTTGATTCATTTGCTATCTTAGAAAAAGTCAACATGAAGAATTCACTAGTTAAAGAATGACTAGTTCTCTACCCTTATTATGCCCCTTAGTAATCCTGCAGACAGACTGCAAAGGGATGAGAAAATACCTGAAGAAAGATCATGGGAACTCAGCCCGACCTTATATAATGGAAAATGAGGCAGAGCTTGACCTCCTCTCCTGATGATTCTTCCCTGATAGCTCAGTTGGTAAAGAATCTGCAATTTAGAAGACCTCAGTTCTGTTCCTGGGTCCAGAAAATCCACTGGAGAAGGGATAGGCTAACCACTCCAGTATTCTTGGGGTTCCCTTGTAGCTCATCTGGTAAAGAATCTGCCTGTAATTCTGGAGACTTGCTTTGACCCTGTATTGGGAAGATCCCCCGGAGAAGGGAAAGTCTACCCATTCCAATATTCTGACCTGGAGAATTCCATGGACTCTATAGTCCATGGGCTGACAAAAATTGGACACAACTGAGCGACTTTCACCTGCATTTTACCTGATGATTCACTGAGATTCTTTCCCCCTTTGCGTTTAAAAACTCTTTAGGTTGAAAAGCATCTTTGGAGTTTGAGGTTTTTTTTTTTTTTTTTTTTTTTTTTTTTTTTTTGCACATGAGTCCACCTTCTTTCCAGATTGCCAGCTTTCCAATTAAAACAACTTTCCATTCTGCCAACATTTGCTCTCAAGTAGTAACTTTTGAGCAGTGAACAGCTGAATCTGAGTTCAGCAATAGTGAGAAAGAAACTCCTGATTATAGATTTATAGATCCTAGGTGTTTTCTCCATGCATTAAGTGAAAAAAAAAAAAAAAAAGATTGTGACACCACTGAAGTAAAAGCGTGTTATCCTTCTTCTAAATACTACATCCATAATCATGGACTTTTTAGTTTCCTAAGTGATCCTTTATTAAGATCTCAAGTTCCTTTTGAGATTGTAAGCATGATTTCCTGTCCTTCACATTTCTTCTACACAACTAAAAAGTAAGTTAAAGATCAGGGAAGGAGATTAGTATTTCAGTTCAGTTCAGTTCAGTCGCTCAGTCGTGTCCGACTGTCTGCGACCCCATGAATCGCAGCATGCCAGGCCTCCCTGTCCATCACCAACTCCCAGAGTTTAATCAAACTCATGTCCATCCAGTCAGTGATGCCATCCAGCCATCTCATCCTCTGTGGCCCCCTTCTCCTCCTGCCCCCAATCCCTCCCAGCATCAGAGTCTTTTCCAATGAGTCAACTCTTCGCATGAGGTGGCCAAAGTATTGGAGTTTCATTTTCAGCATCAGTCCATCCAATGAACACCCAGGACTGATCTCCTTTAGGATGGACTGGTTGGATCTCCTTGCAGTCCAAGGGACTCTCAAGAGTCTTCTCCAACACCACAGTTCAAAAGCATCAATTTTTCGGTGCTCAGCTTTCTTCACAGTGTAACTCTCATATCCATACATGGCCACTGGAAAAACCATAGCCTTAACCAGACGGACCTTTGTTGGCAAAGTAATGTCTCTGCTTTTTAATATGCTATCTAGATTAGTATTTACCAAGGTACTATTGTGTACATGTTCTCTGTAGGTACAGATGTTTATATAATTTAAAACTTTCAGTCACCCTAACTTTTTATTACTTGATAAAAATGGGCAAATATGAATTTTGAGATATCTAATATTAGTCAACAGATGAATGCAGAAAAAAAATGTGATTTTAACTTATTTATATTGCTTTTACCAAATGTCTATTAACCACTAATCTGATGGTATAAACTAAATCTTCTCTTTACTTCAAGAGGAAGAAATCATGGCTGGATGATTTGCAAGACAGGTGTCAAGTAATCTTTGCAGTCCATTCTGTTTTGACCTTATGTCACTGTTCTGATAACTAATGTCTCTGGAAGAACATAGTATATACATTTTCAGAATGTTATAGAGGGGGATTTAAGAGACCCAAAGGATACTAGTCCTGTTGACTAGACGATATAGAAAGGGCATTATATTCTGAGGAACTATGATGAGTTCAGTTTAGACGAAAATGGATGAAAATTGCATATGAAAGGAAAGAAAAATACCAAAATATGTGCTAAAATATTTCAAGGTGTTTTTCTTTAATAAATTTAAAAATAATGGTCATCTTTCTGAACTGAATTTAAATCCTGTTGTATACTAACTACATAGATTCCATCTCTGTTTTTTGTTTGTTTTGAAAATAAGAACTATAGCATCCACTTCATAGGGATACCTAGTGGAAGATAATCCAATGAAAAAACTCCTATAAATCACTGCACTCAGCACCCAGCTCACTGTGGTCAGGAAAAGATGTGGGTGATACTGCCTTTGTTTCAAGGCAGAAGAAATATTTTAAATGTTTATGTCAACTTTTCTACAGCTTTTGACAGAGTCAAGATTTTTCTGTGGAATAGAAATGCCATAAATGGTGCATGCCTGTCACCAGTGTCAAATTATTGACAGTTATTTCCATCATTTTTTGTTATATATTATTTCTTATAATGTTAAATAAAAATAGTCCTCTCCCCATTAACAAGAAAGACTCAAAGATTTTTCATTCCCCTTTCATGAAATGGCAATGATACAAATAAACATTTACTGCAAAGCATGAACTATTTCCTCTAATAAAAATGTACCATACAAGAATTCCATCAGTTTTATTGAATTCTTTTTTTTTTTTTCATTTAAACTGTCTGCACTGAGACATTCATATGAACCATTTTCAAATCACATATAGAATTCAGAAGTACAAATAATGTGTCCAGGACCTCACTATTTTAACCTTAAAAAAGAAGTAAGCCCATGTTGACTTACATTTTCATCCCTTGTAAGTAATGTGGAAGCAAACATCTTAATTAATACAAAACTGACTAGTTAATTGTCTAAATAATTTATATATATATATGATAAACTATTCAATGATTTTTTAATATTCAATGTAATATTCTATAAATGATATATTTGATTTGACTTAGGTAGATAGTCCTTCCTTAAAATGAGGATTCCAATGAATTAAAAAATCAGTGACTTGACTGATATTACCAAGGTAGTATTAGAACCAGGAATAATTCATTTTACTCTTTGCATCTGGTGCAATTCTCTGCTGAGTTCTTATTGAATGTGTCTGATTGGGAATGTATGTGGCAGACTTAGAAAATGCTTAAGCTCACCTTTATCTACAGGCACATGAAAATTACAAGTATTCACAGAGCATTTACTGATCATAAAGATGGAAGGATTAGGGAAAAAAAGGTTTCTACAACTAAAGATATAAAGAAGCTACAATGAGAAATGGTAGGAGGGACAGAGACCCATACACTTGGATGAGTGACCCACAAACAGGAGAATAATTACAATTGTAGTGGTTCTCCCAAAAAGCAAGCGGTCTGATCCCCACAAGAAGTTCCCTAGTCCAGAAATCCTACACTGGAAGTTAAGATCCCAGAACATTTGGCTTTAAGGTCAGTGGTGCTTATTTTCAGAAAAGCCAGAGGGCTTTGAGAAATAGAAACTCCACATTTAAGAGGGCACACAAAATAATATGCTTCAGGACCCAGGACAAGAGAAGTAATTTGAAAAGAGCTTAAATCAGACCTACCTGCTGATAACAGACTGACTGCAAGAGAAGTAGGAGACAGCTGGAGTTCATCTTGTAGATGTTTTGTTGGCAACTATTTTGGAGCACTCTATCAGGTGGACAGTGGTGCTGATAAGGATCATCTTGGAGTAATCCCTCTATCTTAAAATGCCAGTGTAAGGCTTTTCACCACCCTGTCAATATCAGTAATGGAATACCTCAGCGAAGCAACTAGCAAGACAAAGACAAACCCCACTCGCCAGCAGGTCTGCTGATGACTTCAGACTCCCTAAGTCCACAGCCATCTTGGAATCTGGTTCTGTTCACCAGAGAAGACAGGGCCAGCCCCACACAGTAGGACACTGACACAAACCCTAGGAACCCCAGAGCCCTGCATCCAGAGACTCACTTTCAGTGGACCAATGCATCGGTACTAGACCCTAAGGGTCCTACAACCAAACACCTTGGGATCCAGCTCGACTCACTGGTGAGACAGCCTGTTCCTCAGCCCTGCCAAGCACTGGGCTGAATCAAATCTGGAATCCTGGACCCTAAAGCAAGAGACCCCAGAACTTGTCTCTCCTAACCAGTGGTCCAGCAATAGTGCCAGGCTACTAGTAAATGAGCAAAAGGTCCAGGATCCCCTGCCTACCAATGGCAGATACCATGACTTACAAAGCTAGTAGAAGAATGAAAATACAAAAGTAGTAAAATAATCTAATATGCATAGATAGTAAGGAACATAAAAAATGATGTAAAATATGATGCCAAAACCCAGCAAATATGGGATGAAGGGAAGAAAATTGCTGAGGTGTTAGAATTCATTTAAACTTAAGATATCAGCAATTTAATCATTGTTGTTCTTGTTCAGTTGCTAAGTCATGTCTGACTCTTTGCTACCACATGGACTGTAGCATGCCAGGCTCCACTTTCCTTCACTGTCTCCTGGAGTTTGCTTAGATTCATGTCCATTGAGTCAGTTATGCTATCTAACCATCTCATTCTCTGCTCCCCCCTTCTCCTTTTGCTTTCAACTTTTCTCAGTGTCAGAGCAGAGAGAGAGAGGATGAAAGATTGCTATAAATTAATCTCATTTTCTTTATAATTCTTTAACACCATACACAAAAATAATCTGCATTAAAAACACAAATTTAAAACCAGACACTCCTGGAGGAAAACATAGGCAGAACACTCTCTGACATAAATTGTAGCAATATCTTTTTCAATCCATCTCTCAGAATAATGGAAATAAAAACAAAATAAACAAATAGGTCCTACTTAAATGCAAATATTTTGCATAACAAAGGAAATAATAAATACAATGAAAAGATAACCCACAGATTAGGAGAAAATATTTGCAAATTATGTGACCAAGAAGAGATTAGTCTCCAAAACCAGCAAACAGCACACGATGCTTAATAGCATCAAAACAAACAAGCTAATCAACTAATGGATAGAAGACTTAAATAGACATTTCTTCAAAGTAGGTATACAGAGGGCCAAGAGACTCATGATGTTATTTTAAATATCACTAATTATTAGACAAGTGAAAACCAAAACTACAATGAGATATGACTTCACAACTGCCAGAAAAGCTATCATCAAAATATCCACAAGTAATAAATGCAGGAGAGGGTATGGAGAGAAGGGAACTCTCCTACACTGTTGATGGGAATGTAAATTGGGATAGTCATTATGGAGAACAGTGTGAATGTTTCTTAAAGAGATAAAAACAAAGTGACAGAGTTACTATATAATACTGCAATCCCATCCCTGGGCATATATCTGGAGAAAAACATGATCTGAAAATATACATGCAACCCAATGTTGATTGCAGCAATACTTGCAATAGCCATGACATGGAAGCAACCTAAATGTCCATCGACAGAGGAATGAATAAACAAGATGTGGTACATATATACAATGGAATATTACTCAGCCATTAAAAAAGAATGAAATAATGTCATTTTCAGCAAAGTGAATGGGCCTAGAGATTGACATAGTGAGTAAAGTAAGTCAGACAGAGGAGAAATATAGTGTGACGTCTCTTATATGTGGAATCTAGAAAGAAATGATACAGATGAACTTACTTAAAAACAGAAACTGACTCACGGACTTAAGAGAATGAACTTACGGTTTTCAGGAGAAAGATGAGGGTAAAGGAAGGGATGGAGCTTGGGACATGTACAGGCTGTTATATTTAAAATGGAAAGCCAAGAATGACCTACTGCACAGCACAGGGTTCTCTTCTCAATGTTGCATGTCAGTTACAACGGATCCATAGAAATACAAAGGACTGTAACAGAATACACTATTATATGGAAATTAAATGGACAGCACAGAAAAAACAGAAAAATATTCTAGAAATGTGCTATTCTGAAGACTGAACCAATGAGAAATTGTCAGTAATTTCATTACCAGTAATAAAATTGAATCAGCAAAAATCAACCTCCTCCCTTTCCCCCCAAAAAACCCACAAAAGCTTAGGACCACAGGCTTCAAATATTAATTCTACCAAAAGTTTAGAAAAGACTTGATGCCTATCCTTCTCAAACTCTTAAAAATGTTACAGAGGGAAGAATGCTTCTGAACTCATTCCATGAGGCCAGCATCATCATGACACCAAAACCAAAGATATCACACACAAAAAAATAAAATTACAGACTGATATCACTATTGCTGACAAAGGTCTGTATAGTCAAAGCAATGGTTTTTCCAATAGTCAGTTATGGATATGAAAGTTAGACAACAAAAAAGGCTGGGTGACAAAGAATTGATCCTTTTGAATTGTGGTGTTAGAGAAGACTCTTGAGAGTACCTTGGACAGCAAGGAGATCAAACAAGTCAGTCATATAGGAAATTAAACCTGAATGAATATTCATTAGAAGAACTGATGCTGAAACTGAAACTTCAGTACTATGGCCACCTGATGTGAAGAACTGACTCATTGGGAAAGACCCTGATGCTGGGAAAGATTGAAGGCAGAGATGAAGGGGATGACAGAGGATGAGATGGTTGGATGACATCCCCGACTCAATGGACATGAGATTGAGTAAGCTGCGGGAGTTGGTGATGGACAGGGAAGCCTGGCATGCTGAAGTACATGGGGTGGCAAATAGTTGGACAGGAATGAGCAACTGAACTGAACTGAGAAAATACAAAGAACCAAACAGAAATGAAGAATGCACTAACTGATTTTTTTTTTTAAATGTACTAGAAGAAATTGTTAGCAAACTAAATTTTATAAAAAATAAGTGAGGTGGGAGACAGAATAGTGGAAATCACCAATTCTGAAAAGAAACAAGAAAAAAAGAATGAAAAGAAATGAAGATAATTTGAGACACCTGGACAACATCAAGGATACAAAGATTCGCATCATAGTTGCAGAAAGAAAAGAGAAAGATGAATGGGATGAGAATATATTTAAAGACATAATAGTGTAAAACTTTTTTAATCTAGGAAAGAATACTACCTAAGTGCAGAGAATCCCATACTGTATTAACCCAAAAAGGAACATACCAAAATACATTGAAATAAAAATTATAAAAATAAAAGATAAATAAAATGCTAAAATCAGCAAGGAAAATGAAGCAAATAACATACAAGGGAACTCTCATAAGGCTGTCAGCTGATTTTTCAGAAGAAACTCTGCATGATATAGTTAAAGAAGTGAAAGAGAAAAATCTACAGCTGATAATTCTCTACTAAGGAAAGGCTCTTATTCAGATTTGATGGACAGTTCTATAGATAAGAAAAGGAAAATGAATTCACTATGAATAAGTCACTTTACAACACATATTAAAGGAACTTTTCTATGCAAAACAAGGGGATAAAAATGGAAACAGGAAAATTACAAACAGGACAGTTCATGGGTAAAGGCAAACATACAGTAAAGGTAGGAAGTCTTTCACACAGAAAAACTAGTAGGAAGTTTAACAGGCAGGAAAAGTAAGATCATCTGTATCCACAGTAAGCAGTTAAGGGATACAGAAAACAATTGGATGTAAAATTTGATATCAAAATCATTAATCATTGGGGAGAAAAGGACAAATACCGGGTGTGTAAAATACATTTAAATTAAGATATAGGTAGAGAGTTATAAAGAAATAAATGAAAAACTCTTGGTAACTTCAAACCAAAAATCTATAATAGATATAGATACAAAAAGCAAAAGCAATCCAAATATAAAACTAAAGATAGTCATCAAATCATAAGAGAAAAGAACAAAAGGAGAAAGTGTGTGTGTGTGTGTGTGGGGGGGGGGGGTACTACAAAAACAAGTTAAAAACAAGTTAATCAAATGGCAATAAGAACATACATTTTGGAGGGGGAGGGGAGATGCAGTCCCAAGATGGCAGAGGAATAGGACCTGGAGACCATTTTCTCCCATACAACTTCATCAAAGTTCATTTGAATGCTGAGCACCTTCCACAAAACAACTTCTGAATGCTGGCGAAAGACACCAGGCTCCCAGAAAGGCAGCCCAATCTCTTCAATGGGAGTTAGGACAAAATATAAAAGACAAAAACTGGGATGAAAGATTTAAGGATGGACACCCTTCCTGGGGAAGGAGTTGGGAAGGAGAAGTCTCCACAAAGTAGGAAACCAGGAAGACATGTCCCACAGGCATGTCTTTGGGGGGGGGGGGGGGTTGGAATCTCAGAGGGCAACATAACCAGGAAGAAAAAGAAAAACAAACAAACAAAAACTCACAGAATACTTGTCTAACCACAACTGGCAGAGGAAAAGTGACCCAGATGCTCACATCTGCCACCAGCAAGTGATGGCTGGGCAGGAGCACGTGGCCGTACCAGCAGTACTTAGGGTGAGGACTGGGCCTGAATGCCCTGGGGACAATCTGAGGGAGCTAATGTGAGATAGCAAACCAAACCGTGGGTCACCAGAGAAACAAACAAACAAAAAGATAAGAAAAACTTTCCCGTGAAAGGCTCTAATGGTGCTCAGTGGACCCTGGTACACTCACAGAACAAAGGATTGACCAAATACCAAAGGAGAGCAAGCCAGCTGCCATATAGGGTCCTCCCTCCCTGAAGGCAGAGAAGCAGGTGTGCGACAGCCAGAGCTGGAAGGAGAGGGGCTGTTGCATTCTCAGCCCCGGAGACCTCATCTTCCACCAAACTGTGAGCAGGCTCCTAGCTGCTAGACTCGTCTTCCTGGGATTCTGGACGGGTGACATCTGCCAGGAGTGTCTGAAATCAGCACCCCAGGTGACACACGACATACCTGGGACCGTGCTCATATGACACAGCTGGGAAATCAAGTGGCAGGGACTGGGCAGGTGAACAAGATGCATGGCCCACCTGGGACAGAAGGCTTGCCAAGCACCTGGTCACCTGAGCTGCTTGGACCTGGGAAGGGCACAAAACGCATGGCCCATCTGGGTCTGTGCTCTTGCGGAGTACCCAAGAACCTGAGTGGCTTAGACCTGGGAAATGCATGAAACACAAGGCTTACTTGGGATGGTGCCCTTGTAGAGCACCCTAGAGCCTGAGCAGTGTAGACCTGGGAAGCACACACTACCTTGGGCTGTGGCAAACTCAGTGGATCCATCCACTGTGAGCACTCCCCACATACGCTAGTGGTATTTTTTTGCAGTATCCCTTCCTCCCCACAATACAACTGAACAAGTGAGCCTAAATAAGTGGCCACCTGCACCCCCTTGGGTCAGGGTGGAAATTAGACACCGAAGAGAATTGCAAACAGAGGAAGCCAAAATAAACAAAGAAAAGGGGAATAACTCTGGAAGTAACAAGTGTAGCAGATTAAAACCATGCATTTAATACTAGATATATTTGAAAGGAACCTATGGACCTTGAATTCTGAAGGAGATGGGAATACCAGACCACCTGACCTGCCTCTTGAGAAACCTGTATGCAGGTCAGGAAGCAACAGTTAGAACTGGACATGGAACAACAGACTGGTTCCAAATAGGAAAAGGAGTACGTCAATGCTGTATATTGTCACCCTGCTTATTTAACTTCTATGCAGAGTACATCATGAGAAACGCTGGCTGGAAGAAGCACAAGCTGGAATTAAGATTGCCGGGAGAAATATCAATAACCTCAGATATGCAGATGACACCGCCCTTATGGCAGAAAGTGAAGAGGAACTAAAAAGTCTCTTGATAAGAGTGAAAAAGGAGAGTGAAAAAGAGGAGAGTGAAAAAGTTGGCTTAAAGCTTAACATTCAGAAAACTAAGATCATGGCATCTGGTCCCATCACCTCATGAGAAATAGATGGGGAAACAGTGTCAGACTTTATTTTTTTGGGCTCCAAAATCACTGCAGATGGTGACTGCAGCCATGAAATTAAAAGACGCTTACTCTTTGGAAGGAAAGTTATGACCAACCTAGATAGCATATTAAGAAGCAGAGCCATTGCTTTGCTAACAAAGGCCCACCTGGTCAAGGCTATGATTTTTCTAGTGGTCATGTATGGATGTGAGAGTTGGACTGTGAAGAAAGCTGAGCACCGAAAAATTGATGCTTTTGAACTGTGGTGTTGGAGAAGACTCTTGAGAGTCCCTTGGACTGCAAGGAGATCCAACCAGTCCATCCTGAAGGAGATAAGTCCTGGGTGTTCATTGGAAGGACTGATGCGGAAGCTGAAACTCCAATACTTTGGCCACCTCATGTGAAGAGTTGACTCATTGGAAAAGCCCCTGATGCTGGGAGGGATTGGGGGCAGGAGGAGAAGGGGACGACAGAGGATGAGATGGCATCACCGACTCGATGGGCATGAGTTTGAGTAAACTCCGGGAGTTTGTGATGGACAGGGAGGCCTGGTGTGCTATGATTCATGGGGTCACAAAGAGTCGGACACGACTGAGTGACTGAACTGAACTGATAGACCTTGAGAATAAGTACAAGCTATAACAAGGGACTTTCTGACATTGAACTGATCCCACACTGCCCACAACAACTCCAGAGAAATTTCTAGATATAGTTTTACTATCAGCACATTTTAAATTTTTAAAATTTAGTTATTACTCCTTTAACTTTCATTTCTATAGCCTATATTACCTTTCCCCCCAGAAAAAACCTATTTGTTTTAAAAACAAATTCTATATATTTTTAGTTATTGTGATTGATTATGTTTTGTATTTTTATATTGTATTTTTGAGAGTCTAATTTCTATTGTGTTTCTAATCTTTGCTGTTTGATATTTGTTATCACTTTTGTATCTCTAAGAATCTAAATTTCCTTATCCATTTTCACTTAGGAATTTGATATCTCTCTACCCTTTTGACACTTCCTTTTCTCCTCCAAGTCACCTCTATCTCCTTCCTCCTTCTTCTCTTCTCTACATAACTCTGTGAATCTCTCTGGGTGTTCCTGCCTGTGGAGACTTGTTTCACCAAAAAAACCCTAGGGGTTTTATCTTCTATGCTGTATGGATGGAGAAATCTTGAGGCTACTGTGAGAAAAGGACTGAAAGCTGGAGGCGGTAGGGTTAATTCCAAAACTTGAGAAGATTCGAGAATGCCAGTCTCCAGGGAAACTTAAAAGACAAGAGCTCACCCAAGAATCTCCATACCTACACTGAAATCAAGCTCCACCCAAGAGCCAGCAAGTTCCAGAGCAAGATGCACCATGCTAATTCTCCAGCAAAACAGGGAAACAACCTTAAACATTAAAAGACAGGCTGCCCAAAGCCATGTCAAACCCAGAGACACCACAAAACTCACTAATAGACACTTCATTGCACTCCAGAGAAAAGAGATCCAGTTCCACACACCAGAACACAGACACAAGCTCCCCCAACCAGGAAACGTTGACAAGCCATTCGATCAAAATCACCCACAGGGAGCACACTCCACAATTAAGAGAACCATAAGCTTCCAGCCTGCAGAAAGGGCACTCACAACATAGCAAACTGAACAAAATGAAAAGGCAGAGAAATATTCAACCTGTGAAGGACCATGAATAAAATCCACCAAACCAAACAAAGGAGGAGAAGACAGTGTGTCGACCTGAAAAAGAATTCAGAATAATGATAGTGAAAGGTTGTTGCTGAACGATAAGATGCGGGATTCTTGGCCTCTGGAGGAGACGAATTCAATCCGGGGCCAGAGACGAGGCTGGATCGCTCAGAGCTTTTGTGTAATAAAGTTTTATTAAAGTATAAAGGAGATAGAGAAAGCTTCTGACATAGGCATCAGAAGGGGGCAAAAGAGTACCCGCCTTCTAGTCTTTAGCTGTAAGTTATATAGCCACTCATAGTCTGTTAATGAAAAGAAAAGAATGTCTTAAAATTTAGAATGACACCAGATAATTCATCCCTGGCCATAAAACGATTGACTTGAATCTTGTACAAGGGCAGATTACCAACAAATAGTTTTGTTTACATAGATTAGGGGAACAATATCTGAGTAAGCAGGTTGGGCCATTTGGTGGAACCTACAGAGTCTGGGGTAAATTAACATAGCTTAAGACAAACATTTCCATAAGAAAAAGAAATGTATTGGTTAACTGAAGGTTTGAGAATAGTTAGCTTCAGGTGAAACCAGGTGTCATGGCAACACAACATTTTAAGAGAAACCTCCTTTTAAATTTGTATAGAGAAGGAAAAACATATCGCTGGTTTGTTTCCTCCTGCCGCTTAAGAGAGATAAAAATGTCTGGCACTTGCAGCCTATTTCCTCCGTTTGGAGACCCCTGGCCTTCCTGCCTGTTACCCTCTCAATAGTAAAGATGATGCAAAATATAGAAAACAAAATGATGTTACAAATAAATAGACTAGAGACAAGGAATGAGAAGATGCAAGAAATGTTTAACAAAGACCTAGAAGAAATAAAGAAGTGTCCATCAATAATGAACAATACAGTGACTCAGATTAAAAACACTCTGGAGGGAACCAACAGTAGAATAACAGGAAGAACAGAGAAGGTGGAATATAGAATGGTGGATATAAATGAAGCAGAGAGGGAAAAAAAGAAAAAAAGAATTAAAAAAAAAAAAAAATAAGGACAACCTCAGAGACTTCTGGGACAATGTTAAACACCCCAACTTTCAAATTATACATGTCCCAGGGAAGACAAAATGAAAGTGCATGAGAAAATACTTGAGGAGATAATAATCAAAAACTTCCTTAAAATGGGGAAGGAAGTAGCCACCCAAGTCCCAGAAGCACATAGAATCCCAAACAGGATAAACTCAAGGCAAAACACCACAAGATACATATTAATCAAACTAACAAAGAGCAAATATTAAAGGCAGCAAGGGAAAAGCTACAAATAACACATCAGGGATCCCCGTAACATTAACAGCAGATCTTTCAATAGAAACTCTCCAGGCCAGAAGGGAATGGCAGGACAACTTAAAGTGATGAAAGAGAAAAACCTACAACCAAGATTACTATACCCACCAAGGATTTCATTCAGATATGAGGGAGAAATCAAAAGCTTTACAGAGAAGCAAAAGCTGAGAGAATTCAGCACCACCAAACCAGCTCTTCAACAAATGCTAAAGGATCTCCTCTAGACAGGAAATACAGTAAAGGTTTGTAAAAACGTACCTAAAACAACAAAGTCAATGGTAAAGCGATCATACTTATCAATATTTACCTTAAATGTAAATGGGCTATATGTTCCAGCACAAAGACAAAGATTGGCTAAATGGATACAAAAACAAGACCCCTATATATGCTGTCTACAAGAGACCCACCTCAAACCTAGGGCCACATACAGACTGAAAGTGAAGGGCTGGAAAAAAGATATTTCTTAGAAATGGGGACCAAAAGAAAGCAGGAGTAGCAATACTTATATCAGATAAAGTAGACTTTGAAATAAAGACTGATATAAGAGACAAAGAAGGACATTACATAATGATCAAAGGATCAATTCAAGAAGAAGATAAAACAATTATAAATACATATGCACCCAACATAGAAGCACCTCAATATGTAAGGGAAATGCTAACAAGTATGAAAGGGGAAATTAACGGCAACACAATAATAGTGGGGGACCTTAATACTCCAGTCACACATATGGATAGATCAACCAATCAGAAAAGTAGCAAGTAAATACAAGCTCTAAACGATACAATGGACCAATTAGACCTAATTTATATCTATAGGACAGCTCACCCAAATCCAATGGAATTCACCTTTTTCTCAAGTACACATGGAATATTCTCTAAGATAGATCATATCCTGGGCCATAAATCTAGCCATGGTAAATTGAAAAAAATTGGAATCATTCCAAGCATCTTTTCCAATCACAATGCAGTAAGATTAGATGTCAGTGACGGGGGCGGGGCGGGGGGGGACTATTAAAAATGCAAACATAAGGAGGTTAAACATTCTTCTGAATAACCAACAGATAATGGAAGAAAACAAAAGGACATCAAAATATTCATAGAAACAAATGAAAATGAAAACACAACAACTCAATATCTATGGGATTCAGTAAAAGCAGTGCTAAGATGGAGATTCATAGCAATACAAGCCTACGTTAAGAAACAAGAGAAATATCAAATAAACAACCTAACTTTATATCTAACACAACTAGAAAAAGAAGAACAGATGAACCCTAAAATTAGTAGAAGGAAAGAAATTATAAAAATCAGAGCAGAAATAAGTGAAATAAAAGCAATGAAGGAGAGTATAGCAAAAATCAACACAACTAAAAGGTGGTTCTATGAGAAGATAAATAAAACAGACAAACCATTAGCCAGATTCAAGAAAAAAAAAAGGGAGAAGAATCAAATAAATAAACTTAGAAATGAAAACAAAGAACACAGACAACACAGAAATACAAAAGATCATAAGAGTACTATGAGCAATTATATGCCAATAAAAAATGGACAACTTGGAAGAATGGATAGATTCTTATATAAGTATAACCTTCCAAAACTGAACCAGGAAGAAATAGAAAATCTTAAGAGACCCATCAGAAGCATGGAAATCAAAAGTGTAATAAATAATCTTTCAACAAACAAAAACCCAGAACAGCATGGCTTCACACGTGAATTCTACCAAAAAGTTAGAGAAGAGCTAACACCTACTCAAACTCTTTCAGAAAATCGCAGAGGAAGGCAAACTTCCAAATTCATTCTATGAGGTCACCATCACCCTAATACCAAAACCAGAGAGAGATGTTACACACACACACACAAAATTACAGGTCATTATCCCTGGTGAAAATAGATACAAAAAACCCTAAACAAGATTCTAACAAACAGAATCCAACAACATATTAAAAAAGTCATACATCATGACCAAGTGAGCTTTATCCCAGGGGTTCAAGGATTCTTCAGTGTTCATAAATCAATCAATATGATACACCATATTAACAAACTGAAAGATAAAAACCATATGATTATCTCAATAGATACAGGGAAAGCCTTCAACAAAATTCAACACCTATTTATGAGAAAAACTCTCCAGAAAGCAGGCATAGAAGGAACATACCTCAACATAATAAAAGCCATATATAACAAGCTCATAGAAAACATTATCCTCAATGGTGAAAAATTGAAAGCAATTCCTCTAAAATCAGGAGCAAGAAAAGTGTTCCCACTCTCACCACCGTTATTCAACATAGTTTTGGAAGTCCTAGCCACAGAAATCAGAGAAGAAAAAGAAATAAAAAGAATCCAGATTGGAACAGAAGAAGTAAAATTCTCATAGTTTGAATTAACATGCTCTTGTACATAGAAAACTCTAAAGGCACTACCAGAAAATTACTAGAGCTAATCAATGAATATAGTAAAGTTAAATAAAATTAATACACAGAAATTCCTTGCATCCTATATGCTAATGATGAAAAAACAGCAAGGAAATCAAGGAAATAATCCCATTCACCATTGCAACAAAAAGAATAAAGTACTTAGAAATAAATTCACCCAAAGAAACAAAATGTCTATATATAGAAAACTATAAAACACTGATGAAAGAAATCAAAGATGACACAAATAGATGGAAAAGTATACCATGTTTGTGAATCAGAAGAATCAATATAGTGAAAATGAGCTACCCAAAGCAACCTATAGATTCAATGCAATTCCTATCTATCTACCAATGGTATTTTTCACAGAACTAGAAAAAATAATTTCAAAATTCTATGGAAACACCAAAAAACCTCGGATATCCAAAGTAATCTTGAGAAAGAGGAATGGAACTGGAGGAATCAACCTGTCTGACTTCAGACTATACTACAAAGATGCAGTCATCAAGACAGTATGGTACTGGCACAAAGACAGAAATATAAATCAGTGGAACAAAATATAAAGCCCAGTGATAAACGCTTGTACCTATGGATACCTTATCTTTGACATTGGAGGCAAAAATACACAATGGAGAAAAGACAATCTCTTTAACAAGTGGTGCTGAGAAAACTGGTAAACCACTTATAAATGAATGAATCTAGAACACTTTCTAACACTACACACACACACACACACACACACACACACACACACACACACAGAGCTCAAATGATTAAAGACCTAAATTTAAAACCAGAAACTGTAAAACTCTTAGAGGAAACCGTAGGCAGAACACTCTCTCACATAAATCACAGCAAGATCCTCTATGATCCATCTCACAGAGTAATGGAAATAAAACCAAAAATATGCAAAGGGGACCTAATTAAACTTAAAATCTTTTGCACAACGAAGGAAACTATAAGCAAGGTGAAAAGGCAGCCTTCAGAATGGGAGAGAATAATAGGAAGTGAAGCAACTGACAAAGAGTTAATCTCCAAAATACACAAGCAACTCATGGAGCTCAATACCAGGAAAAAAAAAAAAAAGAAAGAAAGAAAGAAAAAAAAAGACCCAATCAAAAAATGGGCCAAAGAACTAAACAGACATTTCTCCAAAGAAGACATATGGATGATTAAGAAACACATGAAAAGATGCTCAGCATCACTCATTATCAGAGAAATTCAAATCAAAACCACAATAAGTACCATCTCATGCTGGTCAGAATGGCTTCCATTAAAAAGTCTACAAACAACAAATGCTGGAGAGGGTGTCGAGAAAGGGAAAACCTTTTACACTGTTGGTGGGAATGCAGACTAGTACAGCCACTATGGAGACCAGTGAGGAAATTCCCTAAAAAAAATCTGGAAATAGAACTGGCATATGACCCAGCAATCCAATTGCTGGGCATACACACCTTGTAAACCAGAATTGAAAAAGACACTTGATATCCCAGTGTTCATTGCAGCACTGTTTACAATAACTAGGACTTGAAAGCAACCTAGATGTCCATTGGCAAATGAATGGATAAGGAAGTTTGTGGTACATATACACAGTAGAATGTTACTCAGCTCTAAAAAACAAACAAACAAACAAACAAAAACAATGCATTTGAGTCAGTTCTAATGAGGTGGATGAAACTGAAGCCTATTATGCAGAGTAAAGTAAACCAGAAAGAGAAACACCAATACAGCATATTAATACATATATATGGAATTTAGAAAGACAATAATGAAGACCCTATATGCAACACAGCAAAAGAGACATGGATGTAAAGAACAGACTTTTGGACCACATGGGAGAAGGCAATGGTGGGACAATATGAGAGAATAACATTGAAACATGCATATCACCATATATAAAATAGATGATCAGTGCAAATTCAATGAATGAAGCAGAGCACCCAAAGCTGGTGCTCTGGGACAACCTAGAGGAATGGGGCAGGGATGGAGGTGGGAGGGGAGTTCAGAATGGTGGTACACATGTACGCCTATGACTGATTCATGTCAATGTATGGCAAAAACAACCACAATATTGTAAAGTAATTTGCATCCAATTAAAATAAATAAAAGATTTTAAAAAAAGAACATAGATTTCAATTATTACCTTAGGTTTGAACAGAGTAAATGATTTAACCAAAAAATAAAGATTGGCTGAATGTTTACAAAAAGAAATCCATATACATGTTGCCTACAATAGATTCACTTCAGACATACAGATACATTTAGACTGGAAGTAAAGGGAAGGAAAAAGTATTCTATGTAAATGGAAATTAAAAGAAAGCTAGAATAGTAATACTCATATCAGACAAAATAGATTTTAAAATAAAGACCCTTACAAGAGACAAAGAAGGACAGTCCAAAATGAACAAGGTATCAATCCAAGAAAAAGATGTAACAGTTGTAAATATTAGTATATATGCAATCAACATAGGAGCATCTAAATATATAATGCAGATGATAAAAGGCATAAAAGTGGAAACCACAGTAACACAATAATAGTAGCAGATTTAACATCCCACTTATATAAATGGATAGATCATCCAGACATAAAATCAATAAGGAAATACAGGACTTAACACATTAGACCAAATGGACTTACTTAATATTTATAGAGCATTTGACCCCAAAGTAGCAGAGTATATGTTCTTGTCAACTGCATATGGAATGTTCTCCAGCATAGACCACATTCTGGACTGAGAAAAAAGAAGCCTCAGTCAATTAAAAAAAAATTGAAATCATATCAAGCATCTTTTTTGTTTTTTCAATCACAATGCTATGAGAGTAGAAATCAACTACAAGAAAGAAAAGGGGGGAAAAAAACCCCTACAAAACCCACAAACACATGGAGGCTAAACAATATGTTACTGAACAACCAATGAATCACTGAAAGCATTAAAGAGAAAATTTAAAAATACCTAGATAGAATAAAAAATGAAATCATGACAATACAAAACCTGTGGAATGCAGAAAAATTAATTCTAAGAGGGTATTTTAGAGTAATACAAGTTTAACCTAAGAAACAAGAAAAATATCAAACAATTAACTTCACCTTACACCTAAAGCTACAAGAGAAAGAAGAACAAGCAAAACCCAGGTTAGTAGAAGGAAAGAAATCATAAAGATCAGAACAGAAATAAATGAGAGACAAAAATAAGAACTGTTAATGAAGCTAAAAGATATTTCCTTGAAAAAAATTAAACAAAATTGTTTAAACCATACTCACTAAGAAAAAAAAAGAGGACATAATTAGCAGAAATGAAGAAGAATGTACAACTGACACCACAAAAATACAAAACATGACAAGAGACTACTATAATCAACTATACACCAATAAAATAGACAATCTAGAATAAATGGATAATTTTTTAGAAAGGTAAAATCTTCCAAGAATTAATTAGAAAGAAATATAAAATATTAACAGATCAATTGTCAGTACTGAAATTGACAGTGTAATTTAAAAACTGCTAACAAAAAAGTACACAATCAAATGGTTTCACAAAATGAATTGTACCAAGGATTAGAGCAGCATTATCACCTATCCATCTGAAGCCATTATAAAAAATTGCAAAGAAAAGAACACATCTGAGCTCATTTTATGAGGCCACCATAACTTTGATTAAAAAATCAGTTAATGATATCACAAAAAGGAAAATTATAGATCAATATCACTGCTGAACATAGATGTAAAAATCCTTAACAAATTACTAACAAACTGAATCCAACAGTAATTAAAAGGATCATAAACCAAAATCAAGTGAGATTTATCCCAGGAATGCAAGAACTTTTCAATACCCACAAATCAATCCATTTAATATATAATGTCTTAAACAAATGAAGAATGAAAATCATACACTCATCTCAATAGATTGATTCCTACATAAAATACTTCAAGCTACAACTCTCAAAACTGCAAACATACATTCACATGTCAAATCATGTAAGTTAGTCCATAGGTCTGGTGTACATTGTCAAGTGCATGCATCTTCTGCAAGTGGTTGTGCTTTTGTGCACTTTGCAGTGTTTTGTAGATTACAATGGCAAAATATCTTTATTTTTAGCCCAGGATGTATGGAAGCAAGTGTAAAAGCAGTGGTGATGCAGCTGGTATTGATAGTGCCAGCTGTTGTACCACTGTACTTTTCAAGTTACAGTACAAGATTAATAATTTTTATTTTTGTTTGCTTTTTATGTATCATTTGTGTGAAAAGTATTATAAACATATTACAATGCAGTATTATATAACCAATTGTGTTAGATGGGTATCTAAGCTAACTTTGTCAGACCTATGAATGTGCTCTCAGAATGGAACTAGTTCCTATGTAGGGACTTACTATAAATCATCTCATATAATCATCTCAGTGAAAGATATGATCATTTTGATAAAATTCCACATCCATTTATGATTTGAAAAAAAGCTCTCCAGAAAGTTGACAGAGAAGGAATATACCTCAACATAACAAAGGTCGTATATGGGTTCTCTGGTGGCTCAGACAGTAAAGAATCTGCAAATCTGCCCACAATGAGGGTGACATGGGTTTGATCCTTCAGTTGGGAAGATCCTCTGGAGAAGGAATGGAAACCCTCTCCAATATTCTTGCTTGTAGAATATCATGGACAGAGGAGCTGTGGACTACAGCCCATGAGGTCACAAAGAGACAGACATGACTGAGCAACTAACATGCATGGAAAGTTGACAGTTAATGTCACACTCAATAGTGAAAAGTGGACAGCATTCCCTCTAAGATCAGAGACAATACAAGGATGATCACTCTTGCCACTTTTATGCAACATATTATTGGAAGTCTTAGACATACTAATCAAAGAGAAAAAAAAAAAAAAAAAAAAAAGAAATCCAAATTAGAAACAAAGAAGTAAAACTGTCACTGTTTTCAGATAACATGACAATATGCATAAAGAATCAGAAGAAATAATCCAATTTAACATCACATCAAAACGAACAAAATACCTAGAAGTGAACCTACCTAAGGAGACAAAAGACCTGTACTCTGAAAGCTATAAGATGCTGTTGAACCCAGCTGAAGAGAATACAAACAGATGGAAAGATATTCTATGTTCTTAGATAAAAAATAATCAGTATTGTTAAAATAACCATTCTACTCAAGGCAATCTACAGATTCAATGCAAACCCTTTCAAATTATCAATGTCTTTTTTTCACAGAACTGGAACAAAAGGTTTCAAAATTTGTATAGAAACACACACACACATGTCAGGGAGTGTTTGACGGGAGGATGCCTACGTGCTCTCTCTCATAAGTCCTTTGTCCCTCTTCAAGCGGAACAACCCGCTGCTCCCAGGGACTGAGGTCATTGTGTGAGGCAGGCTTGGGTATCCTTTAGTAAACATTCTCTTTTTGACAAAATTGCTTAGTCTTGCTCCCCCTTCATGAGATATGGATTGTCTCCTGACCTTGTGACTAGGATTACCCCTTGTTCCCTTGGTAACTAACGGTTACTGTATGTTTGGTTTTCTGATCCTTATCTTTCCCAAAAGAAGTTTCTTGTACTGCAGCCTATATATACTCATAGAAAAATCATTAAAGCACCTTTGCTTCATCAGAGCTTAGGTCCCCAGGTCTTTTTTTGTCTCTCTCTCTTTCTCTCTCTCTCTCTCTTTTTCTGGCTAACTCTCTGGAGCGTGGAGACCCGTCTTGCTCACTTTTCTGCCCGGGCTTCTAAGACCCCCTCGAGAGGGCGCCTGGTGCCTTCGTGAGCGATGCAAGTCCTGTGCCAAGGACTTTATTGGTCCTCTGTATAAACCAAGGGATATCAGCCTCTTTCTCTCTTTCACTTTCTTATCGTCGACTCCATACCACCAGGTTCCGGTCCATTAAAGGACCCCAACACACACACACACACAAACCCGGATAGCCTCAATCTTGAGAAAGAAGAAATGTGCTGGAGAAATCAGGTTTCCTGATCTCAGACTATATCTCAAAGATTCAGTAACCAAACAGTGTGTTACTGGGAAAAAAGGAGAAACATAGATCAATGGAATAGGATAGAAACCCCAAGATAAATCAGCACACCTTTGTCAAATAATCTATGACAAAGGAGGGAAGAGTATACAGTGGAGAAAAGACTGTTGCATCAATGACCGGTGCTGGTAAAACTGGATCAATGAGATCAGAACATTTTCTCACAAAAATAAACACAAAATGGATTAAAGATCTAAATATAAAACAAATGCTCTAAAAGTTCTAGAGGAAAATATAGGCAGAACTTGTATGACATAAATCACAGGAATCTTTCTTTATACCCACTTCCTAAAGTCATGGAAACAAAAGCAAAATAAATGGGATCTGATTGAACTTAAAACCTTTTGCACAGAAAAGGAAATTATAAACAAAATTAAAAGGCAACCTACAAGTTGGGAGAAAATATTTGCAAACAATGAAACCAACAGGAAATAATTTCAAGACATACAAAGAACTTACAAAGAACTTGCAAAGCTCAATATCAAAAACAAACAAATAACCTAATCAAAAAAGAGCAGACAATCTAAATAGACTTTTCTGAAAAGAAGTTGTATAGATGGCCAACAGGCACATGAAGAGATGCACAACATCACTAATTAACAGAGGAATGCAAATTAAAACTAAAATGAGATACTACCTCACACTTCTCAGAATAGTTATCATCAAAATGTCTACAAATAATAAGTGCTGAAGAGGGTGTGGGAAAAAGGGAACCCTTCTAACACTCTTGATAAAAATGCAAATTGGTGCACTATGGGGACCTGTAGTGAAGTTCTTAAACACTAATAATAGAGTTACGGTATTATCCCATAATCCTGACCCTGGGCATATATCTGGAAAAGACAAAAACTGTCATTCAAACAGATGAATGTACCCCAATATTTCCAGTGCTGTAACATTATTCAGACCAGCCAAGCCATGGACACAATCTAAATATCTACTAACAGAAGATAAACCTAATGTTGCCAAATGGGAAAGGGTGGGGGAGGAATAAAGTGGTTATTTGGGATTAACAGATACTACTATATATAAAACAGATAAACAACAAGGACCTACTGTGTAGCACAAGAAACTATATTCAGTAGCTTGTAATAATCTATAATGGAAAAGAATCTGAAAAATAAAATATATTCTAGGTCAGATAATTTTCCATTATAGATTATTATGAGTTAATGAATATCTATCTCTATATATAATGCATTGCATATATGTATATACAATGCATTATATACATATATATACATGAATCACTTTGCTCGATACTATAAATAAATATATTTCAATTTAATTAATTAATTAAAATAATAAATGCATTTTTCACTTAATAAATGTTTTTAAAATCTAGAATAACTTAAAATTAAACATTATAAGCAAATATGTAACAGTTTTAAAATTTAAATTTCTGTGTGTTCTCATTTGTATGTTACCCATGGAAAATAAATGCAAAAAGGCAAAATGGTCATCTGAGGAGTCCTTACAAATAGCTGTGAAAAGAAGAGAAGTGAAAAGCAATGGAGAAAAGGAAAGATACTCCCATCTGAATGCAGAGTTCCAAAGAATAGCCAGGAGAGATAAGAAAGCCTTCCTCAGTGACTAATGCAAAGAAATAGAGGAAAACAACAGAATGGGAAGGACTAGAGATCTCTTCAAGAAAATTAGAGATATCATGGGAACATTTCATGCAAAGATGGGTTCGATAAAGGACAGAAATGGTATAGACCTAACAGAAGCAGAAGATATTTAAAAAAAGGTGGAAAGAATACACAAAAGAACTGTACAAAAAAGATCTCCAAGACCCAGATAATCACTATAGTGTGATCACTCACCTAGAGCCAGACATCCTGGAATGTGAAGTCAACTGGGCCTTAAAAAGCACCCCTACGAACAAAGCTAGTGGATGTGATGGAATTCCAGTTGAGCTATTTCAAGTCCTAAAAGATGATGCTGTGAAAGTGCTGCACTCAGTATGCCAGCAAATTTGGAAAACTCAGCAGTGGCCACAGGACTGGAAAAGGTCAGTTTTCATTCCAATCCCAAAGAATGCTCAAACTACTGCACAATTGCACTCGTGTCACACGCTAGTAAAGTAATGCTCAAAATTCTCCAAGCCAGGCTTCAGCAATAAGTGAACTGTGTACTTCCAGATGTTCAAGCTGGTTTTAGAAAAAGAGGAACCAGCGATCAAATTGACAACATCCACTGGATCATCGAAAAAGCAAGAGAGTTCCAGAAAACATCTATTTCTGTTTTATTGACTACGCCAAAGCCTTTGACTGTGTGGATCACTATAAACTGGGAAATTCTGAAAGAGGTGGGCATACCAGACCACGTGACCTGCCTCTTGAGAAAACTGTATGCAGGTCAGGAAACAACAGTTACAACTAGACATGGAACAACAGACTGGTTCCAAATAGGAAAAGAAGTATGTCAAGGCTGTATATTGTCACCCTGCTTATTTAACTTCTGTGCAGAGTACATCATGAGAAACGCTGGGCTGGAAGAAGCACAAGCTGGAATCAAGATTGCCGGGAGAAATAACAATAACCTCAGATATGCAGATGACACCACCCTTATGGCAGAAAGTGAAGAGGAACTGAAAAGCCTCTTGATGAAAGTGAAAGAGGAGAGTGAAAAAGTTGGCTTAAAGCTTAACATTCAGAAAACTAAGATCATGGCATCTGGTCCCATCACTTCATGGGAAATAGATGGCGAAACATTGGAAGCAGTGTCAGACTTTACTTTTTGGGGCTCCAAAATCACTGCAGATGGTGATTGCAGCCATGAAATTAAAAGACATTTACTCCTTGGAAGGAAAGTTATGACCAACCTAGACAACATATTAAAAAACAGAGACATTACTTTGCCAACAAAGGTCCGTCTAGTCAAGGCTATGATTTTTCTAGTGGTCATGTATGGATGTGAGAGTTGGACTGTGAAGAAAGCTGAGTGCCAAAAAATTGATGCTTTTGAACTGTGGTGTTGGAGAAGACTCTTGAGAGTCCCTTGAACTGCAAGGAGATCCAACCAATCCATCCTAAAGGAGATAAGTCCTGGGTGTTCATCGGAAGGACTGATGCTGAAGCTGAAAATCCAATACCTTGGCCACCTCATGCGAAGAGGTGACTCATTGGAAAAGCCCCTGATGCTGGGAGGGATTGGGGGCAGGAGGAGAAGGGAACGGCAGTGGATGAGATGGCTGGATGGCATCACCAACTCGATGAACATCAATTTGAGTAAACTCTGGGAGCTGGTGATGGACAGGGAGGCCTGGCATGCTGCAATTCATGGGGTCGCAAAGAACTGGACATGACTGAGCGACTGATCTGAACTGAACTGAACTGAACTGATGTTCTCATTTGAAACTTCAGCATCCTCTTATAGTTGATTAATTATAGCTATTAGTTTAAAAATACATAGCTAGGAAATGACTAAGAAGGGAGTCAAGTATAGGTCTCTTTGAATTTAAAGCAGATTCTGTATTCTATAAATACATTGTCAAAAGTTTTTTTTAACTTCCCAAGAATACTAGATAATTTGCTACCCTATGGACCACCAGGCACCTCTGTCCATGGGATTTTCCAGGCAAGAATACTGGAGTGGGTTGCCATGCCCCTCACCAAGGGATCTTCCTGACCCATGGATCTAACTTGTGTCTCCCGCTTTACAGGCAGATTCTTTACTCATGAGCCACTAGGGAAGCCCCAAGACAATGTGAAGTATTTTCAAACCTAAGTTCATTTGCCTGATGCACAGTGAGGCTACACAAATCAATATGTTACCATCTGTGATGCCTGAAAAATCACAAGGAATATGGTGACCGGTAAGGGGAGCATAGACCTGACTTTCAAAATAGCTGCCACTGAGGCTCTCAGAGAAAGATCCAAGAGGCTACTATGGGTGAGTGGTCAGGCAAGGTAAACAAAAGAAAAAGCTCACAGCTCAAAGATTTTCCTTTGCTTTTAGTGGAGAAATGGTGGCACAAATTCCCATCTGTCCTTCTCAGTATTATAAAGAAAAAACAACAACTACATTGCACTGAGATATGTTGTTTCTGATCCAAGAATGTAGATATTTAAGTAGTTTTCAAATAAGTAGGAAAAAGAGGGATTTGTGCTATAGTAGAATGTAAATGCTGAAAGGAATATGTAGAAAGTGAAATTTATAGTTGATGCTTATTACGTCCCACATATCAGAATATATAAGAACAAAGAAATTTCACAAGTCAATTAGTCTTCCTGTTTTCATAGGGTAGGCATTTATTTATTTATACATTTATCTTACTTTATCTTTTAAAAAATTATTTATTTTAGTTGGAGAACCATTACCTTACATTGTTGTGATGATTTTTGCCACACATCATCATGAACTGGCCACAGCAATACATGTGTCCCCCACAACCTGAAGCCTCCTCCTACCATGCTTCCCACCCTATCCCTCTGGGTTGTCCAAGAGCACCAGCTTTGGGTGCCCCGCTTCATGAATTAAACTTGCACTGGCCATCTGTTTCACATATGGTAATGTATATGTTTCAGTGCTCAAACTTCTCCCACTGAGTTCAGAAGTCTGTAGTTTATATCAGTGTCTCCTTTACTGCCCTGCATTTAGGAAACATGCTTGCTTTTTTTCAGTTTGAAAACACTTTTGGAGATTTTATTTTAGTGAAGTAAGATACACTTCTTAGATTTTTACTGTAAGTCAGCCGTTCATCAGGTGATAAACTTGAACAAGATATTTGCTATTGGTTTGCCTCAGTCACCTTATATGAAAATAGGAATGAAAAGAGTACCACCTAAAGGGATTGAATTATATATTTTATATATATATAAATATATTCTACTAACTGACATAATCAAACATATTGTATTGAATTTTATTTTCTATATATATATATACATATATATATGCACTCATAACTGATTTGGTAAATAATTTGCCTGAAATACAGGTGCCCTGGGCTTGATTCCTAGGTGGAAAAGATTCCCTGGAAAAGGAAACGGCAACCCACTCCAGTATTCTTGCCTGGAGAATCCCACAGACAGAGGAGTTTTGCGGGCTCCAGTCCATGGGGTTGCAAGAGTCTGACACAACTTAGCGACTAAACCACGACCACCACATGCCATACCATAAGTGCTCATAATTTTTGGCTATTCTGAAGTCTCGTAACTTAGTTCAATCAGCTATTCTTCACATTTCATGGATGAGAAATCTGAAGTGCACGGATATTAGATAACCTGATGAAGGTTACAGACTAGTTAGTGGTAGTCAGAGGTACTCTTTACACAGTATTACATTTGGGTTCATACTGGTATTAATTAATGATCTTATTTATAGTCTATTTCTAAATCACACTGACTTCTTTCCTCATAGAATCTTTATTAAACTTTCATGTGTGTGCTCAGTCATGTCCAAATCTTTGCGACTGTGTGGAGCCCACAAGGATCCTCTGATCATGGGAATTTCCAGGCAAGAAAACTGGAGAGGATTGCAGTTTCATCCTCCAGGGGATCTTTCCCACCCAGAGATCAAACCTGTGTCTCTTTCATTGCAGGAAGATTCTTTGCCAACTGAGTCATCTGGGAAGCCCTTCTATTACCCTTACTTTTTTGCTAATACTTTTGAGTATTTGTATTTCTATTTAACATCTAATAAGCTCTGTAGGATAAGAAGAGTGTTTATAGTTCTATTACATCCCTTACAGATCCTAATATAATATTGTAAAAGAGAAATTGTAGCAGGCATTTATTAAAAATGGAGGATAAAAGACTTTAGGACTAGAAATCGAGACGACTGCAATAAGAGAGAGTTGACTCAATTCCAATGACTCTAAAGGTAGATTATTAGACATTGGCATGCATGCTCAGTCTCAGTTGTCTCCAACTCTTTGTGACCCCATGGACTGTAGCCCACCAGGCTCCTCTGTCCATGGGATTTCCCAGGCTAGTATACTGAAGTGAGTTGCCATTTCCTTCTCAAAGATACTGGAGTGAGGCAATGAAAAACAAAAACCCAAGGGATGTTTGATCAGTGTGGCTAGGTCACTTGTGTTTGCTAATTGTCTTTTATTGAAGTTAGACTGCTATCCCTGCACAGAGGTTGGGAAGTAAGTGGCCTGTCAGTCTTACGGATTAAATTTCAAAGAGATAAATCTCTGGTCCTGGAGAATGACATTCCTGAGTTGTAGAAGTCTTCCATCTCAAAGAAGTAGACCACAGATACACAACTGCAAATTTTCTAAAGTAAATGCTCTAATGCTTTATCAATTTATTCCTTAATTTATTCTTTGGAATCCAAAAAGCTATCAGCCAAATATCTTATTGTTAAATATGTAATAGTTGTGCTAATATTTTTGTGGGGGAGTAGTTTATGTAGAAAATTAAAAAATAATATACAGTCAATCAATGAGTTTAATGAATCATAACTAATTTCTGTTTAGAGAGTTTTTTTTTTTTTTTCAGTGCTGTAACTGGCAAGCAGTCAAATACATCACCTCTTGTGTGTGTGCTCTGCTGTCTGCCAATTTTCTGAAGGAAAAAATCAAAAGCATTAAGATGCTCATAACAGAACTAAAGAAAATACATGCAATACAAAAATGGCTATTCAGATTTAAGCATTTGAAAAGCTTAAGTCTACTTGGAGTTTTTAGTGTTTAGGACTCTAGAGAAGGGATACAGGCATCAGTGGGGAGTAAAAGCTGGCAATGTTGACTGAAAAGTCACTAGCAAGGCACTAGTGATAGAAACCCTATTACTGAATGGCTTTTTAAAATGTGAATTAGCTCCATGTATGGTTATTGTCATTTTTATTTCAAAATATAGTTAAAGTGTTCATGTGTTCACTTGGTCTTTCTTAAGCATCAGTTTTAATCAGTGGCAGTGTATTTTAGAAAAGGTCCTTATGCAAAACCCAGTAGAAACATACATAAGTAATCATTAGTCATCACATGTTAGGATATTTTGCAAAGTTAATAGACCAAAAGAAGAGGAGAAAGAACTGACAGTAAGATTTCCAAGGGTTAACTCAAGCTATTTATTCTTTTGATAGATAAAACCTTTTCATATGGAGCTACCATATGCTTGGTAGATATGTGTGTGTGTGTGTGTGTGTGTGTGTGTGTGTGTGTGTATCACAAAAAAATACAGCCACAACCAGAAAGCAGACAGTTACTTTATTTGGGATCTCCTGCTCTTGGAGTCCTAAGAAAGGGCTCATGTATACATGTTCTAAAAGAGCAGCAGCCAGTCACAGACAGCATTAGGACTTATTTTGTAACTGAATGAGAGATTCTTTAAATTATATAGGACCTTACAATTTTCAAATTTTATGCACAAGGTTCTACATAAATCCCATAACTCTTTTGCCCCTACCCTGAACTGCCTCTCCCTTCTTGCATCTCCCCATGGGTAACCACTAGCTTGTTCTTTATGTCTGTGAGTCTGCTTCTTTACTTTTTGTTTGTTGTACTTACTAGTTTATTGTTTTATTTTAGGTTCCACATATAAATGATATCATTGAAAGCTTTGAATAGAAAGTTCCTGACTGTTGAAAGAGAATTTGCAAAGAGAAGTATTAAACTAAATAGGTTAATTTGGTATGTTGAATTACTTGGGAGTATTTTCAAATGAGTAATACATTTACTTAGGTTATATTGTATGATGAATGCTAATAATATAGATATCTTAGAAATTATACAGAGTTTCTAAAATCCTTATATGCACTGGTAAAATGTTATCAGTCATAATTCTGTTGTATGTCACAGCAATAATCGAGTGCCTTTGACAATTGTGTTGCAATCCAATTTTAAACATACCTTCTTAAGTCTTTTTGTGCCTTTCATGAAGATGGGAGTCTGCTGAAGCCTGGCTTACCACGGGAGGAATGACTCATTTAGAAGGAAAGGGTGAGAAGTAGCTTGATCTAAGAACCAGAGAAAATTCACTAAAATCATGTTTATATAGAATTTAGTAGAAAAAAATAAGATATTAAATTACACATAAAATATTAGAACTGTATATGATTTGTATTATACATGTGTACACAAAATACTTTAAAGAATATCTTTTATAAGTTTATAAGCATAAATTTATGCTTAACTTTTGATTGGCATTTTATATTTAATTGGCACAATTGAAGGTTAAAAATTTTTGCATATACCCCCTTTTCTCTCTTTTAATGGTCTTGAAAAGTTGGTCAGTCAGTGTAAAAAGGGCATTTGTGTGTAACTCAGGCCAACCTAGACAGTCTTTTGACTAGACTAGCCAAATCCTCATTTAAGCCTTCTAAAAAGGCAGAGTTATGCAAAGGAGTATTTTGGTGATTAAAGAATGACTCAGGTACCAAGCTAGAAAAATGCTAAAAGTTTTTATTTGTTAAAAACTTCATATCAATGTATGACAAATCCCACTGGGGGAAAAAAAAAAAAAAAAACTGAATTAAAGTGACAATGGAAATCTTGAAAAAAAAAAAAAAAAAAAAAACTTCAAATAATCCAGAATTGATTCATTCAATCTTTGCTTGTACTGTCCAGTCTATGGTTTTTGAAAAATGATTTAGGATAAGTTCAAGCAAGTTTTGAGCAACTTCTTTGGTTTCAGTGCAAGACTGTGGAATATGTGATTCAAACTCCAATAAGGGGTATTTACATTCTGCTTTCTCTATTCTTTTTTTTTTTTTTTTCCCTCTTTGCTTTCAGGGACTAACAACTACATTAATTGATATAGATCTGAAAATTCGAGATTGCAGGACCAGATGGTTAACTCAGTTCAGTTCAGTTTAGTTGCTCAGTCGTGTCCAACTCTTTGCAACCCCACTGACTTCAAAATGCCAGGCTTCTCTGTCCCTCCCCAACTCCCGGAGCTTACTCAAACTTGTATCCATCGAGTTGGTGATACCATCCAACCATCTCATCCACTGCTGTCCCCTTCTCCCCCTGCCTTCAATCTTTCCCATTATCAGGGTCTTTTCCAGTGAGTCAGTTATTCGCATCAGGTGGCCAAAGGATTGCAGTTTCAGCATCAGTCTTTCCAATGAATATTCAGTACTAATTTCTTTTAGGACTGACTGATTGGATCTCCTTGCAGTCCAAGGGACTTTCAAGAGTCTTCTCCAACACCACAGTTCAAAAGTACCAACTCTTTGGGGCTCAGCTTTCTTTATAGTTCAACTATCATCTCCATACATGATTACTGGAAAAACCACAGCTTTGACTAGACAGACCTTTCTCTGAAAAGTAACGTCTCTGCTTTTTAACATACTGTGTAGGTTGCTCATAGCTTTTCTTCCAAGGAGCAAGTGGCTTTTAATTTCATGGCTGCAGTCACCATCTGCAGTGATTTTGGAGCCCCCCCCCCCCCCAAAAAAAAAATAAAAATAAAACCTCTCACTGTATCCATTGTTTCTGCATCTATTTGCCATGAAGTGATGGGACTGGATGCCATGATCTTAGTTATCTGAATGTTGAGTTTTAAGCCAACTTTTTCACTCTCCTCTTTCACTTCCATCAAGAGACTCTTTAGTTCTTCTTTGCTTTCTGCCATGAGGGTGGTGCCATTTGTGGCTCTGAGGTTATTTATATTTCTCCCAGCAACCTTGATTCCAGCTTGTGCTTCATCCAGCATGGCATTTCGCTTGATGTACTCTGCATATAGTTTCATTGAGTTAGAGTGCTGCACTTAATTTGCCAGCAAATTTGGAAAACTCAACAGTGGCCATGGGGCTGGAAAAGATCTGTTTTCATTCCAATCCCAAAGAAGGGCAATGCCAAATAATGCTGAAACTACCACACAATTGCACTCTTCTCACATGCTAGCAAAGTAATGCTGAAAAGTCTCCAAGCCAGGCTTCAACAGTATGTGAACCATGAGCTTCCAGATATTCAAGCTGGCTTTAGAAAAGGCAGAGGAACCAGAGATCAAATTGCCAATATCCGTTGGATCATCTTAAGACAGTTTCAGAAAAATATCTACTTCTGCTTTATTGACTATGCCAAAGTCTTTGACTTTGTAGATCACAACAAACTATGTAAAGTTCTTCAAGAGATGGGAGTACCAGAGCACCTGACTTGCTTCCTGAAGAATATGTATGCATTTCAAGAAGCAACAGTTAAAACCAGAAATAGAACAACAGACTGGTTCCAAATTGGGAAAGGAGGGAGTACATCAAGGTTGTATATTGTCACCCTGCTTAGTTAACTTATATGCAGAGTACAACATGCAAAAAGTCGTCTGGATGAAGCACAAGCTGGGATCAAGATTGCTAGGAGAAATATCAATAACCTCAGATACGCAGATGACACCTCCCTTATGGCAGAAAGCAAAGAAGAACAAAGAGCCTCTTGATGAAAATGAAAGAGGAGAGTGAAAAAGATGGCTTAAAACTCAACATTCAGAAACCTGAGATCATGGCATCCAGAACCATCACTTCATGGTAAGTAGATGTGGAGACAATGGAACCAGTGACAGTCTTTATTTTGGGGGGCTCCAAAATCACTTCAGATGGTGATTACAGCCGTGAAATTAAAAGATGCTTGTTCCTTGGCAGAAAAACTATCAACAAACTAGAGAGCATATTAAAAAGCAGGGACATTACTTAGCCAATAAAGTTCTGTCTTGTCAAAGCTATGATTTTTCCAGTACTCATGTTTGGATGTGAGAGTTGGACTATAAAGGAAGCTAAGCATGGGAGAATTGATACTTTTTACTGTAGTGTTGGAGAAGACTCTTTAGAGCTCCTGGGGCTGCAAGGATATCAAACCAGTTAATCCTAAAGGAAATTAACCCTGAACATTCATTGGAAGGACTGATGCTGAAGCTGATGTTCCAGTACTTTGGCCACATGATTCAAAGAACTGACTCTTTGGAAAAGACCCTGATGCTGACAAAGATTGAAGACAGAAGGAGAAGGGGACAACAAAGGATGAGATGGTTGGATGCCATCACTGACTCAGTGGGCATGAGTTTGAGCAAGCCCCAGGAGTTGATGATGGACAGGGAAGCCTGGCGTGCTGCAGTCCATGGCATTGCAAAGAGTTGGACATGACTGAGCGACTGAACTGAACTGAGCTGATAGAATTTCATGAAGCTCATCGACACCCTGAATTTGGTCTATAAACTGCTAGGCAAAAAAGGAAAAATAAAAAAAAAAAATCTACCCTTCTATAGAGTTTAGATAGAACCTTAGTTTTTATTATTTAGTAGTAATTAAAAAAACCTAGAAGGAAATATCTAAGACAGAGAATGAGCATGTTAACACTATGACACAACATAGCATAACAAAACATCAGTTTAACTAAAACTCTTCTAAGTTAGTTCTAAGATAAACAGACAAGCTTTCAATGGTTCTTATTTATAGTAGAGTACATCTTATCCCCTGTGATAGTTGGTGATTTATGTGAAAAAATTGGTTAAAGTAGGATAGTTTTAAAAACTCTCACATAGCTAAAAAATATTTAAGTTTATATTTATAGATTCAAATTTATCTATGAATATTTTTCAATTCATTTTATAGCTTTGACAATTTTGACCCTTATTATAGAAAGATAAAAGAATATTTATACATCTAAGTTGTTTGCAATTTGGACTGAGAATGCATCAGCTTTAATTTTTTTATTTTACTTATTTTTTAATTAAAAATATTTTAATAAATAATTGTATTGGTTTTGCCATACATTGACTTGAATCCCCCATGGGTGTACTTATGTTCCCGATCCTGAACCCCTCTCCCACCACCCTCCCCATCCCATCCCTCTAGGTCATCCATCAAAAGACTTGAGCAGTATTTCTGGAAGAGACACTCAGAAGCTAAATAATCTTAGTGAAAGTCAATCAGTTGTGTCCAACTCTTTGTGACCCCATGAACTATTTAGTTCATAGAATTCTCCAGGCCAGAATACTGAAGTGAGCAGCCTTCCCCTTCTCCAGGGAATCTTCCCAATCCAGGCATTGAACCCAGGTCTCCCACGTTGCAGGCAGATTATTTATCAGCTGAGCCACAGGGGAAGCCCAAGAATACTGGAGTGGGTAGCCTAATCCTTCTCCAGCGGATCTGCCCAACCCAGGAATTGAACCAGAGTCTCCTGCAGTGCAGGCAGATTCTTTACCAACTGAGCTATCAAGGTAGCCCAAAGTAATTTTAGTGAAGTAACTTAAATTATATGCTTATTTCCTGATACTTTTGTACTGTTATTAGCTTTGAATGAAATAAAATGGCAACTATATACATAAAAGACATTAGTAAATATGTTATCAATATCAAAATAATATCAGTAATAGCAATAACTTTGATTATGAATAAGTGGAACTGGAACGGGATAGGTTTTAACTGCACAGAAAACAAAGGAATAACACAAAGATCCATAGAAGTCAGAAATAGACTAAAAATAGATTTGGCAGTGACCATTAGAATTATAAACATGGTGCTAAGAGACCAACAACTAAAAGTAATATTCCATTTATATAAAGGCTTTTAAATGAGTACCCCTGAAACTACAGATGGAGTTATAAATCTCTGATCATTGGGGCCACAAAGGATTAGTTCAGATTCAGAATGACTTTTCATCAAAAGATGAGGTGGAAAAAAACTTTGAATAGGAGTGGGCAAGTGGCTTATGAGTCCTGACAACAGCATTCATAATCACCTTGACAAAATAATTAAAATGTTTTAGTTTGATTTCTCTATCTATAAGAGGACAGGATATATATATATATATATATATATATATATATGTGTGTGTGTGTGTGTGTGTGTGTGTGTGTATCCAAAGAATCTTCTGTTATTATTCCTACTCCTCTTGTCTGATTTTTTGCAATGTTTTATATATTTATATCATAAATCAAAATATAATTCATATTAGGATTTGAAAATGTTTGGAAATAGTTCTTCAGGAACCCTAAACTAGGAATCACTATATAAAATAATTCCAAGCACTTTTTCAGCTCTTCTAAAATTTATAATTTTAATATGTTCCATAATATAGCTATGTGACTAATAACACAATTTGCTAGGTACAAAAGCATCTTTTCATGCCTTTTATTATCTGTGAAAAAGTACACACACACACACACATATGTATCTATCTAAAAGTTTTAAGGTAATCAAAGCTAGTGGCATACATGAAATGAGGACATAAACGTTTACTGTCTTTCAAATAGCCATTTCCCCCTTTGTTTATTTTACTAGAACATAAACTTTCAGTCTGCTCAGGAACCAGAGCACACATAAAAGCAGGCTTTGTGTAAATACATTGGGATTTTATTTCTCATTAAATTCACATGTTAGACTGCTAATATCATGTAATCAAAGGAAGAAAACCAAATGGAATATATTAAAAAGTCAATTTCATTTGGCCAACAAAGAAATAATTTCTTATAATATAGGCAAGAAAGTGATATAAAGACTGGAGAATGAAAAATCCAACTTCTTTATCCACATGCAGAATAAACCTCAGCAAAAGGAGAGGAGATTACAGAAGAGTAAGACAGGGAGATCGCCAGCCTCCCCACAAATACATAAAAAACTCATCAAGATATGGAACAACTCCTATAAAACAACCTCTCAGTTCAGTTCAGTCGCTCAGTCCTGTCTGATTCTTTGCAACCCCATGGACCACAGCATGCCAGGGTCCCTGTCCATCAGCAAGTCCTGGAGTCAAATCATCTCTATTTGGAGTCGGTGATGCTATCCAACCATCTCATCCTCTGTCATCCCCTTCTCCTCCTGGCTTCAATCCTTCCCAGCATCAGGGTCTTTTCAAATGACTCAGATCTTCACATCAGGAGGCTAAAGTATTGTAGTTTCAGCTTCAGCATCAGTCCTTCCAATGAACACTCAGGACTGATCTCCTTTAGGATGGACTGGTTGGATCTCCTTGCAGTCCAAGGGACTCTCAAGAGTCTTCTCCAACACCACAGTTCAAAAGCATCAATTCTTCAGTGCTCAGCTTTCTTCACAGTCCAACTCTCACATCCATACATGACCACTGGAAAAACCATAGCCTTGACCAGATGTACATTTGTTAGCAAAGTAATGTCTCTGCCTTTTAATATGCTCTCTAGGTTGGTCATAACTTTCTTTCCAAGGAGTAAGCGTTTTTTAATTTCATGGCTGTAGTCACCATGTGCAGTGATTTTGGAGCCCCAAAAGATAGTCACACTGTTTCCACTGTTTCCCCATCTATTTGCCATGAAGTGATGGGACCAGATGCCATGATCTTAGTTTTCTAAATGTTGAGCTTTAAGCCAACCTTTCCACTCTCCTCTTTCACTTTCATCAAGAGGCTCTTTAGTTCTTCTTCACTTTCTGCCATAAGAGTGGTGTCATCTACATATCTGAGGTTACTGATATTTTTCCCGACAATCTTGATTCCAGCTTGTGCTTCCTCCAATCCAGCATTTCTCACGATGTACTCTGCATATAAGTTAAATAAGCAGGATGACAATAAACATCCTTGACGTACTCCTTTTCCTATTTGGAATCAGTCTGTTGTTCCATGTCCAGTTCTAACTGTTGCTTCCTGTCCTGTATGCTTCCTGCATACAGGTTTCTCAAGAGGTGGGTCAGGTGCTCTGGTATTTGTATCTCTTTCAGAATTTTCCACAGTGTATTCTGATCCACACAGTCAAAGGCTTTGGCATAGTCAATAAAGCAGAAATAGATATTTTTCTGGAACTCTCTTGCTTTTTTGATGATCCAGTGGATGTTGGCAATTTGATCTCTGGTTCCTCTGCTTTTTCTAAAACCAGACTGAACATCTGGAAGTTCACGGTTCATGTACTGCTGAAGCCTGGCTTGGAGAATTTTGAGCATTACTTTATTAGCGTGTGACATGAGTGCAATTGTGTGGTAGTCTGAACATTCTTTGGCATTGCCTTTCTTTGGGATTGGAATAAAAGCTGACCTTTTCCAGTCCTGTGGTCACTGCTGAGTTTTCCAAATTTGCTGACATATTGAGTGCAGGACTTTCACAGAATCGTCTTTTAGGATTTGAAATAACTCAACTAGAATTCCATCACCTCCACTAGCTTTGTTTGTAGTGATGCTTCCTAAGGCCCACTTGACTTCACATTCCAGGATGTCTGGCTCTAGGTGAGTGATCACACTATCGTGATTATCTGGGTCACAAAGATGTTTGCTGTACAGTTCTTCTGTGTATTCTTGCCACCTCCTCTTAATATCTTCTGCTTCTTTTAGGTTCATGCCATTTCTGTCCTTTATTGAGCCCATCTTTGCATGAAATATTCCCTTGGTATCTCTAATTTTCTTGAAGAGATCTCTAATCTTTCCCATTCTATTGTTTTCCTATATTTCTTTGCACTGATCGCTGAGGAAAGCTTTCTTATCTCTCCTTGCTATTCTTTGGAACTCTGCAGTCAGATGCTTATATCTTTCCTTTTTTCTTTGCCTTTAGCTTCTCTTCTTTTCACAGTTATTTGTAAGGCCTCCTCAGAGAGCCATTTGCTTTTTTGCATTTCTTTTTCTTGTATACAAATAAAAGACTAAAATGTAATACCCTAAAATTTTACTAGTGGGCTTATGCCCAGGATTTAACATTTTGAATTATTTTAACATCAGGCTTTTATAATTTTCCAAAATTTTCATCTATTTACTTTGTGTTTAGAAGAAAAAATAATGCTGAGTAATAGTCTCTATTTGAATAGCCATCTATTTCTATTCCTTCAGGGAAGCCTAGGAAATATTAATAGAAGATTGCTTCCTCCATTATCAATTCTTACTTGACCGCTTTAAAAGCTGAGCTCCCTGACAAAGTGAATTTGCACACTAATTAAAGCTGGCATCACACTGGAACACTGTAAGGTTTGTTTGGTTATTTCTGTTTAGCTTATTTTAGGAGAAACCTGATGATAATTAAAAAAATATGTATTATTCTTCAGCTCGATTTCTACTCCACTGAAGTCTCTGCTCACTTGAAGGGTATTCTGCTTTAGAGCCTGTAATGTTGCTACTCACCCTATAACATTGATATCCTGATGGTTCAGGTATCCAGTTCTTCAAAATCCAGTGCCCTGAAGGAAATTATGGATCCTGTCTTTTGTTCCTTCTTATTAACTATTGCTCTCCTCTGGCACTTTCTCAGCTATCACCTTACTTTCTCTGCAATCACACTCCTTGCTTGTGCTGCCTTCTCTGTAACAAGTTCAGATTTGGACTGGTTTGTAAACACTGGCTCAACAACTTCTACTAGGCAGAAGCTATTTCAAGTCTTTATTGAAATGCCACACCCTCTAAGTAGCCTCTTATTTCTCCAGCTACTTAATGTCAGCCTTTCACATGGCAGACTTTGCATCATAATTTGTGTTATAACTCTGTGTCACCCCTTGAGTCAGAAAGTACTTGTGTGATGGAGTGGAAACTATACTGATTTGGGAAGATTAAATACATGATTTGCCTTGAGGCTTTACCACCAGCTTAACCATCTACTAACTTTGATTAAGTTTTTGGTTAAGTGAGTTTTGAGAAGTCATTTTGCCTAAATAGACTTGACTTTATTGCCCTATACAACTCCAAAATCTCTACCAGAAGCCAATAAGATAATGTACACAAAACCAGTTTGCAAATTATTAAGTATTCAAAAGCAAAGCGTTTATGCCATCTTTCATACTTCAGATCTGAACAGAAGCTGATTATCTTTGCAGTCTCTATAATACCCTAAACAGGGGTTGGTACCTTCTGAGTACTACAGAAGTAATGCTATTGAAGTTAAGAAATAAATAATTGATTCATGAGAAACTCATACAACATTAATCAAACATAAAAGTTTAAGAATAATTTAACCCTCAGATTCCTTTTTTTATCAAGAATTTCCAACTTTGTTAAAAATTAATGCTCTGATATGTCTCCTGTGCCTCACACCCAATTTCTTTTTATGGAGCTTGCCTCATTCATGGACAGATTGCTCTTGTCTCAGATGTCTTTCATTTACAATCATCTCTCGTGTTGCCCCATATTTCTTATTAATAGTTTTTGAAAAGCAAGCCAATTCTTCATCCCAGCACAGCCACTGCAGCTTTCCTTTTGGATCTTGCTCATCTGTTTACAAGGCAAGAAAACACACATAAACATCCTTGACACAGCTCAGTGGTGGGAAAATATGATAGTAATAATTTTGGTTTTCAGGCAAATAGTGAGTTTAAAAATGATTACAGCATGCTGCTGCCATATGACTTACCTCATATAAATGATGCTGATAGAAACTAGGATAAAAATGTGCTTTGTGATGCTAATGGTGTTAACATCTAAGATGATAATTAGAGTGATGATACAAATAAAATATCTTATTTCTATGTCAGAATAGATTTGTGAATTCCTGTACCTTATTTATTATAAAGATCCTTTAAGGTTAGTAAGGCACTGACTATTAGCTCAAGTAATAGGTAAGGAAACTGAGGTATTAGGTAACTTTTTCATGCTCTGTTCAATTATGAAGTTTAAATAAAGTAGTATAGCTGACCTTATGTGTTCATCACTGTATATCATATATAATATATATTATATATAATAATTATATATAATAGTTATATTATATATATTTAATATATACTATATATTATATATATTTAATATATACTATATATTTATATATTATATGTTAATTATATATGTGCATATATTTATATATGTTATATATTTATATATTATATAATTATTATTTATATATTATATATATAGTATATATTTAATAGTGATATATATTTTTGTATTGCACAGTTGGAATTGCTTACCTAACATTTGCTTTTTAATTTTTATTCTTAATTGTATTCTCTCTTTTTTTTAAATTGTATTCTCTTATCCTATCTTTATCTGATTGTGAATAAGATTTATACAAGCCCCATAAAATAGCCAAACATTCATTTTCCAATATTACTGAAAAATATTATTTGAGAGAAAATATCAATTTCTTAAAAATAGTAGAAGATTAGGCCAAGTATTTTTAAGTTTGGGGAGGAGAAAGGAAGTAGCTTTTATTTTTCTTATTGAGCATTTCACTATTATTAGAAATTACTGATTTATTCACTTTTTTTGGGAGGGTGTCAGTTTATATTTCATAAACTATTCCAAAACATTGCAGAGGAAGAAATACACCCAAACTCATTCTATGAGGCCACCATCACCCTGACACCAAAGCCAGACAAAGATATCACAAAAAAGAAATTTATAGACCAATGTCACTGATGAATATAGATGCAAAAATCTTCAATAAAGTACTAGCAACCCAAATCCAACACCATATTAAAAGGATTATACACCATGATCATGTGGGATTTATCCCAGAGATGCAAGGATTTTTCAATATCCACAAATCAGGTGACACACATCAAGAAAATAATGAATGGAGGGGAAAAACAAGATGGTAGAAGAGTAGAAAAATGTGAAGTTCATGTCTCTCTACAAATGCATCAAGAATACATCACCGGATGGAGTAATAGTCACAGAGGGCTGGCTGAACACTAGCAGAAGACCATGAACCAGACAAGGAAGATCCCTGGATAACCAAGTAGGACAAAAGAAAGAAGGGGGAAAGAAGAGGAGAGGAAGCAGGATGGAAGCTGTGTGCTTTGGGGAGGGAGTAGAAGGATCAGAGAGGTTCTTGCTTGAGAGAACAGAAATCCCCCCTTCACTGATACAGAGATCAGTTAAAACAGAGGGAGAGAATATTGGACTGTTGGAAGAGAGTGAAACAACCTTTCAGGCATGACAGAGAAAAACCTACCTAGACGGTCAATGCCACAGTCTTGTGCGTCCCAGCCTGGAATGTGTGTCCACCAATGCACATGGTAGCTGGGTGCTGGAATGTGAGGACTGGATAGCAGACCTGAGAAAGGTTGCTACTACCTGTGAGGAGACATCCTGAGGGGGCAAGCGTGAGGAAATCTGCAACAGGGAATGCAAACTGAGGAAACTAGGATTGCCATAGGAGCAAGATGCCATTACTGAGTGACACACAGGGCCTGGAGCTGCCATGGCAGACTCTCTCCCATGTGCCAGCCTCTGTCCCCACAGAAGCCAAAAGGAAGCTAAGAAGACCCTGCTGGGGTTGGCTTCTCGCACTTATGGCCGAACACTAAGATAGTCTCCCACCAGGGACAAATCTCTCATACCAGTGGCCACCAGCTTTCTTGTGTGGGCTTCATAGTTAGTAGGGCTGGGTCTCTTATAGCTACTGATTCTCCCATACGGTCCCATGACCCCTGCAGCCATGCTAAATCTTGCCCTGTCCTCTTTGGGGCAGACTAGAGGGTTCCACAGCTGAGTCTCTGGGGCCATGGAAATAAGGAAGAAAAACTGAAAGCATTCCTTGAGCTGAACAAGTTGACACCCCTGTAACTGACTTGGTAAAAGCAGCACCTATAAAACATCTGAATGGATGATTGCTCCTGTATTCATGGCAGACCTAGCTTTAGCAGCTGTAGAATTTGTGGACCCATATACAGGGGGGTTGGACCAGGCCAAATCTGAGATGCCTCTATAACACCCATAAGTCTAGATCCATGATTACTACAATCCTGGGACCTGACTTCAGTAGATCTATTCTTGGGGCCTGGTAAAAGCAATGTTTGAGAGACACCAGGGCCAATTAGTGGTATATCCATAATAAATGTGAGACCAAGAGCAGTTCCAGGATCAGTGTAACCTGAGACCTTGCACAGTGGATGAAAGGTGAGAAACCAGAGCACACTCACAGATGAACATCTCCAGAGGAGAAATGCTCAGTAGCTTCCTTCTCAGCAGGAGTGCTCCAAGCTCACACCACAGATCAGAAACACATCTAAGAAACAGAACTGGGGCCTCCAGTCTAACAATGAGGAAGAAGTTCTTGCCTCTGATAGGGCAGTGACAACCACAGAGCAAAGGCTGGCTCTGCTCAATAACTAGGGCAGGCTCTGGTCATCACAACACTGATCAAATCCCACACAATAGATCTGGATTTAGTAGCTGTGTGCTGTGTGAGAATATACATGTGGAGATAGGACAAAACTAGGGTTCAAGCTGCCTCCATAGGTCTCACAGCAGGGCCAAGTGCACGATTACTGCATTACTGAGATCTAACCTCAGCAGACCTGAACCAGTGGCTGTATGATAATGCCTGAGAGTCACCAGGGTCAATTGCTAGCAAACCTACATTTAAGGTGGGACTAAGAGCAGTTCTAACAACAGTATATTTTGTGATCCTTCGTAATGGAAGAAGGGACACAACAGAGCATAACCACAGACTAATATCTCCAGCAGAGAGAAACTCAATGGCTTCTATCCCACTAGATGTGCTCCAATCTCTCCTACCTCACATCACAGATCAGAATCACAGCTAAGCAGCCGATCTGGGGGCCTCTACTCCATCAACCAAGGAGCAGACCCCATTCCCGACAAGGCAGTGACAACTGCAGAGCAGAGGGGTTTGTTCCAATTCATCTAGAGCAGGCTCTGAAAAACAAAAGACAGATAAAATCCCCTACCAAGGGGATACAACACAGCCCTCTGAATCAAACTCAATCCCCCAGAGGGCAAACACCAGAAGAGAGTGAAATTGTGATCCTGCAGCCTGCAGAAAGGAAACCAAAAACATAGTAACTTTGATAAAATGAGATGGAAATATATTGCTGACAAAGGAGCAAGAAAGAAAAAAAACAAAACAAAACAAAAAAAAAAAACCCCGCAAGAACAATTAAGTGAGGAAAAGACAAGCAATTTATCTGAAAAGGAATTCAGAGTAATGATAGTAAAAAAAAATGATCCAAGATCTCAGAAACAGAATGGAGGAATGGATCAAGAAGATAAAAGAAACCTTTAGCAAAGACCTAGAGCAACAAAAGAACAAACAGAGATGAACAAAAAAAAATAACTGAAATGAAAAGTACATTAGAAAAAAATCAATATCAGAAAAACTGAAGCAGAAGAATGGGTAAGTGAGCTGGAAGACAAATGTAGAAACTTCTTCTGTGGAGCAGATTGAAAGAAAAAGGAAGGAAAAGAAATGAGAAAAGCCTCAGACACATCTGGGACAACATTAAACATTCCAAAACTTGAATTATAGAGGTCCTAGAGAAGTAGAGAAAGAGAAAGTGTCTGAGAAAATATTTGAAGAAATTATAGGTGAAAACTTGCCTAACATGAGAAATAGAAATGGCCACTAAAATCCAGGATGTGCAGAGAGTCTTATACATGATAAACTTTAGGATAAACATGCCAAGACACATATAAATGAAGCTAACAAAAATTAAGCACAAAGAAAAGTATTAAAAGCAACAAATAGCATACAAAGAAAATGACTTAAGATTATCAGCTTATTTTCTAGTGGAAACTCTGCAAGCTAGAAGTCAGTGGCAGGATATATTTAAAAGTGATGGAAGGGAAAAAACTACAACCAGGAATACTCTACCCAGCAAGGGCCTCATAGAGATTCAATGGAGATATCAAAATCTTTCCTGGAGAAGGCAAAGGCTACTCACTCCAGTATTCAGGCCTGGAGAATTTTTCTCTACAGACAAGTAAAAGCTAAGAGAGTTTATCACCATCAAACCAACCTTACAATAATTGCTAAAGACATTTTTATAGTCAAAAAATACACAGAGAAGAGAACAAAAGACAAAGAGAAGGAAAAAAAAAAAAAACATAAAAAAATAAGCACAAACCAATTAAGAAAATATCAATAGGAAAATGAAGTGAAGTGAAAGTCACTCAGTAATGTCTGACTCTTTGCAACGTCATGAACTATAAAGTCCATGGAATTTTCCAGGCCAGAATACCAGAGTGGGTAGCCTTTCCCTTCTCCAGGGGATCTTCCCGACCCAGGGACTCAATTCAGGGCTCCCACATTATAGGTGGATTCTTTACCAGCTGAGCCACAAGGGAAGCCCAAGAATATTGGAGTAGGTATTCTATCCCCTTTCCAGCAGATCTTCCCAACCCAGGAATTGAATCAGGGACTCCTGCATTGCAGGAAGATTCTTTACCAACTGAACTATCAGGGAAGCCCCAATAGGAACATACATATCAATAATTGCCTTAAATGTAAATAGATTAATTGCCCCAACCAAAAGACACAGACTGGCTGAATGATTAAAAAACAAAAAACAAAAAAACATATATATGCTGTCTACAAGAGATTCACTTTAAACTAGAGACACATACAGACTGAAGATGAGGGGATGGAAATGAATATATTCCATGTAAATGGAAATCAAAAGAAAGCTGGAAAAGTAATGCTCATATCAAAATAGATGTTAAAATATAGACTCTTACATGGGATAACGAAGGACACTACATAAAGACTAAGTGATAAATACAAGAAAAATATGTAATAATTGTAAATAATTATGCACCCAACATAGGAGCACCTCAATGCATAAGGCAAATAATAACAGCCATAAAAGGGGAAGATGACAACACAATAATAATGGGGTCTTTAACATCCCTATATACATCAACAGACAGATCATCCAGACATAAAATTAATAAGGAAACAAAATATTTCAGTGAAATACTAGACCAGGTTAATTTAATTAATATTTATAAGATAGTCCATCTGAAAGTGGCAGAATAACTTTCTTCTCAAGTGTACACGGAACATTCTCCAGGATAGATCACATCTTGGGTCACAAATTAAGCTGCTGAAAATGTAAGAAAGTTGGAATTGCATCAAACATCTTTTCTGACCACAACACAATGAGATTAGAAATTAATTAGAGGAAAAAATGCTGGAAAAATACAAACTCATGAAGAGTAAGCAATAAACTACAAATAATCAAAGGATCATTGAAAAAATCAAAGAAGAAATAAAAAATACCTAGAAAAAAATGACAATGACAGCATGACAATGCAAAACCTATGGGATCCAGAAAAAGCAGTTCTAAGAGGGAAGTTTATAACAATACAATCTCACCTCAAAGAACAACCGGAAGAAGGAGAAGAAGAACAGCAACAAAAACTCAAATAAACAACCTAAATTTATGCCTAAAGAAACTATGGAAAGAATAACAACAAAAAAGTTTTCATAAAGAAAGAAAGCATAATGGTCAGAGCAGAAATAAATGAAATAAAGACAAATGCAACAATTGAAAAGATGAGTGAAACTAAAAGCTGATTCTTTGAGATGTAAACAAAATTAACAAACCTTTAGCCATACCTATCAAGAGAAAAGAAGAGAGAGGACTCAGATTACTAAAATTAGAAACAAAAAATAAAAAAGTACAACTGAAGACTGAAGAACTACAAAAGATCATGAGACTACTACAAGTATCTCTATGACAATAAAATCAACAAGCTGGGAGAAATGGAGAAATCCTCAGAGAGAAGAAATTTTCTAAGACTGAATCAGAAAAATATAGAAAATATCAACAGGTCAAACAGAAGCATAGAAATTGAAGCTGTGATTAAAAATGTTCCAACCAACAAAAGTCCAGGACCACGTGTCTTCACAGGTGAATATTATCAAGCATTTAGAAAATACCTAACACGTATCCTTCTCAAACTCTTCCTAAAAATGGCAGAGGGAGAAACACTCCCAAGATAATTCTACAAAGCCATCATCACCCTGATATCAAAACCAGGCAATGATATACACAAAAAAGAAAATTATACGGCTCTATCACCAATGAAAGTGAACATGTAGTAACTTAGTCATGTCCAACTCTTAGCGACCCTGTGAACTGTAACACACCAGGCTCCTCTATCCATGGAATTCTCTAAGCAAGAATACTGGAGTAGATTTCCATTTCCTCCTCCAAGGAAATCATCCTGGAGATTTCCTGACCCAGATATCAAATCTGGGCTTCCTGCATTGCAGGCAGATTCTTTACAGTCTGAGCCACAATGAAAACCCACAATGAATCACTGATGAACATAGAGGCAAAAATCCTCAACAAGATACTAGGAATCCAAGCCCAAAAACACATTAAAAAGGATCATACACCATGGTCAAATGGGGTTTATCCCAGGGATGCAATGATTTATCAGTATATTCAAAGCAATCAATGTGATACATCTCATTAACAAATTAAAGAATTTAAAACCATATGATCATATGAATAGAGGTGGATTAATTAAATTAAATTTTTGACAAAATTTAATACCCACTTATGATTAAAAAAAAAAAAACTCTCCAGAAAGTGGGCATAGAGGGAGACTACCTCAACATAATAAAGACCATATATGACAAAACCACAGCAAATATCATTCTCAGTGGTGAAAAACTGAAAGCATTCCTCTAAGATCAGGAAAAAGACAAGGATGTCCACTCTCACCACTATTATTCAACATAGTTTTAGATGTCTTATCCATGGCAATCAGAGGAGAAAAGGAAATAACAAAAACACAAATTGGAAAAGGAGTAAAACTCTCACTACTTGCAGATGACATGATCCTATACACAATGATTATAAAGAGGCCACTAGAAAACTACTAGAGATTGTCATTGAATTGATAGAGTTTCAGGATACAAAATTAATACACTGAAATCTCTTACACTCCTATAACTAAGAACAAAATCAAAAAGAGAAATTAAGGAATTAAATTTAAGAAATGAAATATCATTTATGATCACAAAAATAAATAAGATACCTAAGAATAAACTTATATGGGGAACAGAAGATCAGTACTCAGAGAACAATAGAATAAAATGAACGAAATCAAAGATGACACAAACAGATAGAAAGACATACAATATTCTTGGATTGTATTGTTGGACTCAACATCATGAAAATGACTATACTGTCCAATGTAATCTACAGATTCAGTGCAATCCCTAACAAATTACCAGTGACATTTTTCACAGAATGTGAACAAGAAATTTTACAATGTGTGTGGAAACAAAAAAAGACCAGTGGCATTTTTCAGAAAACTAGAACAACAACAACAAAAAAAATCTTAAAATTGTCTGGAGACATAAAAGACCCCAAATATCTAAAACAATCTTGATGGGAAAAAAACAAAAAACAAAAAAAAAAATGAAGCTGAAGGAATCAGGCTCCCTGAATTCAGACTATACTACAAAGCTAAAGTCATCAAAACTGTATGGTACTGGCATTAAAAACAGATTTATAGATCCATAGAACAGGATAGAAAACCCAGAAATAAACCTTTCCACCCATGGTCAATTAAGCTACAACAAAGAACTGAAGACTATACAGTGGAGGAAAGATAGTCTTTTCAATAAATGCTGCTGGAAAACAACAACAACAACAAAAACAAAAACGGACAGATACATGTAAAAATTGACATTAGAATATTTTTTAATAGCATATACAAAAATAAACTCAAAATGTATTAAAGACCTAGATGTAAGACTGGATACTATACAACTCTTAGAGGAAAACATAGGCAGAACACCCTTTTACATAAATCACAAGATCTTTTACATTTAACCTTGAGAAAAATGGAAATAAAAACAAAAATGAACAACCAGGACCTAATTAGATTCCACAGCTTTTGGACAGTAAAGGAAACCATAAACACAACAACAACAATAAAATAAACCCCACAGAATAAAAAATGTTAGCAACATATGTCACAAACAAGAGATAAGTCACCAAATATTACAAACAACGCATGTAGCTCAACATCAAAAAAATAAAAAAAGTTGACAAAATTCCTAAAGAGATGTTTTTCCCAAGAATGCATACAGATGGCCAAAAGTCATGTGAAAAAGATGCTCCATATCACTAATTATTAGACAAATACAAATCAAAACTATGAGATATCACCTTATACTAGTCAGAATGTCCATCATCAAAAAAAAAAAAAAAAACTAAGCAACAAATGCTAGAGAGTGTGTGGAGCAAGGGGAACACTTTGGGGAATGTAAACTGGTACAGCGATTGTGGAAAGCAGTATGGAATTTCCTTAGAGACTAAAAATAAAGCTACAGTATGATCAGTCAATCCTGCTCCTGGGCATATATATAGATAAAAACATGGTTCAAAAGGATAAATGCACCCCAATGTTTATTGGCGTACTTTTCACAAAAGCCAAGACATGAAAGCAATCTAAATGTCCACCAACAGAAAAAAAGGATAAAGAAGATTGCTGCATATATAAAATAGAATATTACTTAACCATTGAAAAGAATGAACTAATGCTATTTGCATAACATGGATAAACTTGCAGATTATCATACTAAGTGACATGTCTGACTAATAGATAAAGACAAATATGATATCAGTGATAAGCATAATCTTAAAAAAATGATGCAAATGAATTTATTTACAAAACAGAAAGAGATAGGTATGCTTCAGTTCAGTTCAGTTCAGTCGCTCAGTCGTGTCTGACTCTTGTGACCCCATGAACCACAGCACACCAGGCCTCCCTGTCCATCACCAACTCCCGGAGTCCACCCAAACCCATGTCCATTGAGTCAGTGATGCCATCAAACCATCTCATCCTTTGTCATCCCCTTCTCCTCCTGCCCCCAATCCCTCCCAGCATCAGGATCTTTCCAAATGAGGCAGCTCTTTGCATCAGGTGGCCAAAGGATTGGAGTTTCAGCTTCAACATCAGTCCTTCCAATGAACACCCAGGACTGATCTCCTTTAGGATGGACTGGTTGGATCTCCTTGCAGTCCAAGGGACTCTCAAGAGCCTTTTCCAACACCACAATTCAAAAGCATCAATTCTTCGGCGTTCAGCTTTCTTTATAGTCCAACTCTCACAGCCATACATGACAACTGGAAAAACCACAGCCTTGACTAGACTAACCTTTGTTGGCAAAGTAATGTCTCTGCTTTTTAATATGCTGTCTAAGTTGGTCATAAATTTCCTTCCAACGAGTAAGCATCTTTTAATTTCATGGCTGTAATCACCATTTGCAGTGATTTTGGAGCCCCCCCCCCAAAAAAAAAAAAATAAATAAAGTCTGTCACTGTTTCCATTGTTTTCCAATCTATTTGCCATGAAGTGATGGGACCGGATGCCAGGACCTTAGTATTTTGAATGTTGAGATTTAAGCCAGCTTTTTCACTCTCTTCTTTCACTTTCATCAAGAGGCTCTTTAGTTGCTCTTCTTTTTCTCCCATAAGAATGGTGCTTTCTGCACATCTGAGTTTGTTGATATTTCTCCTGGCAATCTTGATTGGAGCTTGTGATTCATCCACCCTGGCATTTACCATGATATATTTTGCATATAAGTTAAATAGGCAGGGTGACAGTATATAGCCTTGATGAGCTCCTTTCTTAATTTTAAACCAGCCCATTGTTCTATGTCCAGTTCTAACTGTTGCTTCTTGACCTCTATACAGATTTCACAGGAGGCAGGTAAGGTAGTCTGGTGTTCCCATTTCTTAAAGAATTTCCCACAGTCTATTGTGATCCACACGGTCAAAGGCTTTAATGTAGTCAATAAAACAGAAATAGATGTTTTTCTCGAACTCTTGCTTTTTTGATGATCCAACAGATGTTGGCAATTTGACCTCTGGTTCCTCTGCCTTTTCAAAATCCAGCTTGAACATCTGGAAGTTCACAGTTTATGTACTGTTGAAGCTTCACTTGGAAAATTTTGAGTGTTAATTTGCTAGCATGTGAGATGAGTGCAATTGTGTGGTAGTTTGAACATTCTTTGGCATTGCCTTTCTTTGGGATTGGAATGAAAACTGACATTTTCCAGTCCTGTGGCCACTGTGAAGTTTTCCAAATTTGCTGGAATATTGAGTGCAGCACTTTCACAGAGTGATCACACCATAATGCTTATCTGGGTCATTAAAATATTTTTTTGTATATTTCCTCCAGGTATTCTTTCCAATTCTTCTTAATATATTCTCCTTCTGTTAGATTCATACCGTTTCTGTCCTTAAGTGTGTCCATCTTTGCGTGAAATACTCTCTTGGTATCTCTAATTTTTGTGAAGAGATATCTAGTTTTTCTCATTCTATTGTTTTCCTCTATTTTTTTTTTTTTTTTTTTGCATTGATCACTTAGGGAGGCTTTCTTATCTCTCCTTGCTATTTTTTTGGAAATCTGCATTCAAATGGACTTATCTTTCAATTTCTTCTTTGGCTTTAGCTTCTCTTCTTTTTCTCAGCTATTTGTAAAGCCTCCTCAGACAACCATTTTGCCTTTTTGCAATTCTTTTTCTTGGGTATGATCTTGATCACTGCTTCCTGTACTATGTCACAAACCTTTGTCCACAGTACTTCAGGTATTCTATCAGATCTAATCCCTTGTATCTCTCTGTCACTTCCAATGTATTTTAATAAGGGATTTGATTTAGGTCATACCTGAAATGTCTAGTGGTTTTTCCCTATTTTCTTCAATTTAAGTCAGAATCTTGCAATATGGATTTCATAATCTGACCCACAGTCAGCTCCTGGTCTTGTTTTTGCTGGCTGTATAGAGCTTCTCCATCTTTAGCTGCCAAGAATATAATCAGTCTGATTTCCTTATTGACCATCTGGTGATGTCCATGAGTAGAGTCATCTCTTGTGTTGTTGGAAGAGGATGTTTGTTATGACCAGTGGGTTCTCTTGGCAAAACTATTAGCCTTTGCTCTGCTTCGTTTTGTACTCCAAGGCCAAACTTCCATTACTTCAGGTATCTCTTGCCTTCCTACATTTGCATTCCAGTCCTATATTATGAAAAGCACATTTTTTTTTTTTTTTTTGGTGTTAGTTCTGGAAAGCTTTGGAGGTCATCATAGAACCATTCAGCTTCAGTCTTTTTGGCATTAGTATTCGAGGCGTTGATTTGGATTACTCTGATATTGAATGGTTTGCCTTGAAAACAAACAGAGATCTTTCTCTCATTTTTGAGACTGCACCCGAGTACTGCATTTTGGACTCTTTTGTTGACTATGAGGGTTACTCCATTTTTTCTAAGGGATTCTTGCCCACATAGTAGACATAGTGATCATTTGAATTAAATTCGTCCATTCCAGCCCACTTAGTTCACTGATACCTAAAATGTTGATGTTCACTCTCCCTGTCTCCTGTTTAACCACTTCCAATTTACCTTGGTTCATGGACCTAACATTCCAGGTTCCTATGCAATAATGTTCTTTACAGCATTAGACTTTACTTCCATCACCAGTCACATCCACAACTGGGTCTTGTTTTTGCTTCGGCTCCATCTCTTCATTCTTTCTGGAGTTATTTCTCCACTCTTCTCCAGTAGCATATTTGACACCTACAGACCTGGGGAGTTCATCTTTCATTGTTCTATCTTTTTGCCTTTTCATACTATTCATGGGGTTCTCAAGGCAAGAATACTCAAGTGGTTTGCCATTCCCTTCTCCAGTGGACCACATTTTGTCAGAACTCTCCACTGTGATCATCCATTTTTGATGGCCTTACACTGCATGGCTCATAGTTTCATTTAGTTAGACAATGCTGTGGCCCATGCAATCAGTTTGGTTAGTTTTCTGTGATTGTGATTTTCATTCTATCTGCCCTCTGATAAATAAGGATAAGGGACTTATGGAAGCTTCCTGTTGGGAGAGACAGTAGTTAGTTAGTATTGATACAGGTTGCATGGTTAATATTGCTTATTAGCATAGTCTGTATAATTAGCCTTGTTATCATAATTGCTAGTTAGTGCTGTCAGTCAGTATAATTAGCAGGTCATGATTGAAAGTTTGCTGCTATGAGCCGTGAATGACACCAGGATTCTTGGCTTCCAGAGGAGAGGAATTTGATTCAGGGCCAGTAATGAGGCTTGGCTGCTCAGAGCTTTTTGTGTATTAAAGTTTTATTAAAGCATAAAAGAGATAGAGAAAGCTTCTGATGTAGACATCAGAAGGGGACAGAAAGAATACCCCCTTGCTAGTTTTTAGCAAGGAGTTATATACCTATTAGCAAGCTTCTAATTAGAGAGAGAAAAAAAGCTTCAAAACTGGGAGAGTTGCACCAGGCCCCTCACAACATGCATTTTGAGATAGCATTGGCACAAATTGAGTCATCCTGGGCCAAAAAACAATTGACCTGAATCTTGAAGAAAGGCAGATTCCCAAGAAAACATATAGTTCATTAACATAGTTTAAGCAAGACCTTTCTGTGAGAAAAACTGCATTGGTTAGCTCAAGTTTTGAGATAAAGTTAAGTTCAGGCAAAACCAGGTGTCACCATGACAACACAGTATTGGAAGAGGATAAAAAGCCTACCAGGTGTGGCTTCATTTCCTCCTGGCACTTGGGGACCACTGACCTCCCTACTGAGGCCATCAACACTCTCATATAAATGTGAGAGTTGGACCATAAAAAAAGGTTGAGCACCAAAAAACTGATGTTTTCAAATTGTGGTGCTGGAGAAGACTCTTGAGAGTCCTCTTGAAGAGCAAGGAGATCAAACCAGCCAATCCTAAAGAAAATCAACACTGACTATTCAGTGGAAGGACTGATGCTGAAGCTGAATCTCCAATAATTTGGCCACCTGATGTGAAGAGCTGATTCACTGGAAAAGACCCTGATGCTGGGAAAGACTAAGGGCAAGGGGAGAAGGGGGCAATAGAGGATGAGATGGTTGGATGGCATCACTGACTCAATGGACATGAGAGTGATGCACAGGGAAGCCTGGCATGCTACAGTTCATGGGGTCAAAAAGTCAGACATGACCTAGCATGACTTAGTGACTAAACAAAAAATAGTTAATAAGTGAAAGAGATAAATAAATGGGGAGGTGAGGGGCAGCTCTATGTAACAGTAGAAATCTAAATGTCCTCTCATAAAATGATTATTACTTATTAATTATTCAATATGTTTTTTCAATTAATTTTAGAGTGTACAAATAAGTCTGACATCATCTTAACCATATGATAAAAGCTCAAACCCCCAGTAATGGAACAAATTTGTTTCATGTCTTTCTTAATATGATGCAGTGAAAAGAATTTAGCACTTTTAATATTTTCCTCCCCTTCCCAAATCATTATTTTTTATGTATTAGTTCTGCATAAATTGTGAAGAAATGCAATTAAATCCAAATTGATGGAAATCCTACAAAGTGTTTGTGCTATAATCTTTAAAAATATTGAAGTCAGAAAATATAAGGAAAGAGAGGCATTTTTCCAGATTGGAGGACATTAGGGGACATGATAACTAAATGTAGCACAGGGTTCTGGATATTGTCTGGAGAGTGTGCAATTTGTTCAGTTCTGTCTCACAGCAACAAAGATTTGAAACAGCAGCCCAGTGTTACAGCTCAGGGTTTTATTCAGCAAACAAAGGCTAGTACACTCTTGAGGTGTGAGGGTGGGGCAGCCCCAAAAGAGAGGCCTCAATCCATCTTGGCTTTCTCTTTTTATACGTTTTGTCTCCTTCCCACTGAGCCTGCCTTGTGCAAATTGGGCTAGCCAAGAAAGTGGAGTGTTTGTTTCATCTGACATTCTCCCTTCAGTCCACAGATTTTCTTCTGTTCCATTTTTGCAGGCTTTTCCCTTTCTTTGTTTTTTAGCCACTGCCGTTTTAGATTCCTTTTTCCTATTCTAGCTACTAAAAAGTATTATTGATATACATATCAGTGAATAAAATTTCAGTGAAATCAGTTAATAAGATGGTGCTATTGGCTAGCATTAACTTTCTGATTTTGATGGCTTGTTGTTATTATGAAGAGGATGTATCCTTTGTGCTAATATGCATTGATGCATTACAGGTTAATAAGATATCATATATGCAGCTTACTCTCATATTTTACAAAGAAAGAAGTTAAAAACAAAAGAGGAAATGCTAACTCAAAAGTAAGAATTAACAATTGGAGAAACTATGTTAATGGCATACAGGAACTCTTTGTACTATTGCAATTATTCTGTGGATTTGAAAATATTTTCAAAGAAACAATTCAATTAAGTAATGTTACTAGAACATATCATCTCATAACAACGGAGAAATCTCTCATTTCTAGAATTTTTGGAGATTCATGATTAAGTTAAAAAGGAATTCTTATTAAAAAAAAAAAAAACTTATGTACCAATCATAGCAATCTCAATCATCATTTCTAAGGTTCTGAGAACTCCTATTTGTTAATACAAAAGACCACTGAACCCTAAATCATGATTTTAATGCCTCTCCAAGCTGAATAATCTCCCATTACCCACAAATACTATACAATTACTGGATAATGTACCCCATTTTTTTAAATCTAAATCACATACATCGAAGTAGATTAAATGCAATATGTAGAAATATCTTTATGAACCAAAGTATCCACTAGCTAATCATGTTTTCATTTTTGTATGTTTCTTTAAAAAATAGATAAACCTAAGATACCCAGAAAAAACAGAAAGAAAAAAAAAAGTGGCTCACCAGCATTTTACCCTCTAGTCATCTCCCAGGATACATAAGAAACAAAGTAGACTAAAGTCTCTCTTGCCATTTGTCAACAATTGTGATATCTTTTTCTCTCAAAAACTCATGGCAAACTTATTCTCAAGAGAACTACTGACAATGTCCAGATAATAAATTTTCCAAAGGTGTATTGAGTTATATATATACAGGGATGTGTGCAGAAAATAAAAGTGTATCAGTCTGAGAACAAAGCTGACTTCACATTCCCACTGTGCTTGGTCTCTGGAATCTTTCCATGTTGAGCTGATTATATCTTCAAACTATGGATAAACCAACATACCTTCCTAGGGAAATCTGCAAACTATTACCAAGAAAGGGTTCACTGCTCAACTCAAAAATAAGCCAAAACTATGACACTTAAAAGAAAAAAAAAGTTTATTGAGAAGTCAACTGAGAGGGAGACAGGAGACAAGGCTCTTAAATATGTCTCTCCTATCTGAGGTCAGGTCAGACTTTTATGGGTGAAGGGATAGGGGAGCGGGTATACAGAAGCCCTGATGGGGTAGTTTTCAATCGCATGGCTTTTGAAACTGGCGGTTTATGGTAATATGTGATCAAGGGGATTCAGCGCCAGATCTTCTTGGAAAACAGACCATTCATTTCTGACAGGGTTCTGGGATTCAGACTGCAGTCCTGTCCTGGTCCTTTGGTTCCATACAGAAGGGAAAAACTTTGGTTTTGGGTGTTATTTGAGGTAAAAATTTTCTTCTCTTCACAAGATTGGCTGCATGGCTTTTAGTTTTGTCCTGCTGTCTCTGAATAAAACTTAATATCTTATTATCCACAGAGTAAGGTCAGTTTGAACTGGCCCTACCTTACAGAACTGCCAGCTCACTATCTCAGAAGCTATTACATTTAAGTTTATTACTCTTGAGATTTCCTTTTTTGTTGTTGTTAAGTAGTGGTAAATACAAAGACTACAAGAAGACTGGAATACAAAGGCTCCAATGAAAAAAAAAGTTTCTTTTTCTGGGATCCCATGGCGATGTTTAAGGCAATGCACACAGCTCTTACTATGCTGCATTACGGTCATGGTAAATGTATCTGTCACCCCAGGTCAGCCTGGATGAACAGTCCTTGAAAGAATGAATTGTGTCCTATTTATCTTAGCATTCTCAGGGTTTTGTAAATGTCTGGTGCACACTAGTACTTAATAGATATTTGTTGAGTTGAATGCAAGAACATTAATTCTGTTTAGAGATCACAAAACTGAAACATTCAAATTGAAGAAAGTGGAAAGATCTAGAGAAACAATAGATCATGAAACTGGCTTTATAACAAAGTAGACAGAGAGAGAGAGAGTTCTGACCAATTATTTGCAATTTTCTCCTGTAAATTTTGACCTTAATAAAACTTTCCATATTAAGTTAACTGGATAATATAAGAAAAATGGTGAAATGTCATGTGAGATGTCAAGGAAAGAAAAGAGAGTATGCTTAGTCTCCTTCCCTGAAAGTGCCCATTAATTCTTTTTTTTTTTTTTTTTAATCACAGGAAGAAAAATTAGAATTTATAAGAGTAAATAGAGACAGGTAGTCTATAGGCAATTTACCACCATGACTGAATGTATCTATTCAAAATTTAAGAAGTCTACTTTTTATTCTGCTCTTTTCTCCCCAAAAGGCAAGGTCAGTGAAGATACCATTGCTTCACAGACAAATGTGTATGCCAAAGGCTGTCTTTGCTGCTCTCTATAGATTAAAAAAAAAAAAAAAAATCTGTATTAAATAAAACCTATGCTTCTGGCAAGTTTTACCCTTGGATCATTTTCTTCAATATATAACTGATATATAATGAAGTTAAAATTAATGTTTCCTGGGGCTCATCATTATCTAGCTATGAAATCAGTCTTTTCTGGGAGTTAAAACTCTAGTTCTGACAGTTTTGGAGTAGTGATTTAAATGCAATGTATCTATTGGGGAAGGTAAAGTTCTTTTTTTTTTTTTTTTCCATTTATTTCAGCCAGTCATCTCTTTGTTCACATTCCATTTGATAAGCATAAAAGATATGTGAAAATGTTGCCAAACAGGGTTCTTGACCTCCTTTATAAATAAAAATTGATCAGAGGTAACATAAGAAACTTAGGCAAGGTTTTAAGGGTTAGAACATCAAATGTGGTTTTTCTGTTTGTTTGTTTGTTTTAGAGGGAGTGTGTGGAGGGAAACACAGTTCATGCCATAACATCTTAAACAATCAAAAATTAAGAAAAATCAAAAATATTGTAGCTAATATCAGAAATAATATTGATATCATAAATTGTTATGCCAATAAATTTGAAAATATAAATGAAACATATAAGTTCCTTGAAATGTAAAATTATTAAAGTTAATTTATGAAGAAATAAACAACTTGACTAGCCCCTACATCCATTACTGAAAATAAATCTGTAGGAAAAAATAAACCCCAAAACAAGCAACAAAATCCTTCCACAAAGAAAGGCCCAGATGACTTTACTGATACCTTCTAACAAATATCTGAAAATTAAATGATCCTAGTTCTATACAAACTGCTGTCAAAACTCATTTTGTGAGGACATTATTTCCTTGTATGTTAGTTTCTTAATGTAGACTAAGTAACATAAAATAACAGAAACGTATTTTCTTCTAGTTATGGAGTATAAATGTTTGAAATCAAGGTGTCAACAGGACCACACACCCTCTGAAGTCTCCATAGGAGAATCTTTCCTGTCTTCTTCCAACTTCATGTGTCTTCAGGGGTTTCTTGACTTTTGGCCACATCACCTCAATCTTTGACTCTGTAAGACATATTGACTTCCCCTTTTCTTTGCCTATGTCTTTCCCCTACCCTTGGTCTCAAATATCCCTTTGCAACATTGTTTTTATGAATTGATAATCAATCAGATAATCTAGAATAAGCCCTGCTTCTCAAGATCTTTAACGTAATCATGTTTTTGGAGACTCACATAAGGAGACATTGAGTCTTTCACCATATATTACTCACAGGTCTTGGGTATTAGGATGTGGATATATCTCTTTAGTAACTAGCATTTAGCAAAATAAATGTTGATGCCAAAACTGGACAAAACCATTATTATAAAGGAAAGCTACAGGCCAACATCTCCTATGAAAACAATGGGGAAACAACAAAGACAATTTTAGAAATCTGAATACGATATAGTCTTAAAGTACTTTTTGACCAGCTAGGGTTTATCTGAGGAATGCAAGTTTGGCTGAATATTTAAAAATCAATCAATAAGGAGAGAACAGATGGCAGAGGAGTAGGTGGATGTGGAGTACATCTCTCTCCATCGATACATCTGGAATACACCTTCAGACACAGAAGTGCTTGCAGAATACCAGGTGAAAGCAGGCAGGAGTACCTGACCAATGGAAAAGAATATATAGGACCATGCAAAGGTCGGTAGGATGAAGGAAGTAGGAGAAAAAGAGCAGAGTTAGTAGGACTGGATCTGCTCTTGGTGGGTGGGGGAACTAAAGCAGAAGTCCAGATAGCCACATTGGGGCAATGGTTTGGGATAAAGGGAAAACATTTGAGGCTGAGAGTGAGGCAGCTGATCCGTGACAGTCTAAATGGAATAAGAATCATACAGACAATCTTTGCCGCAGCCATAAACACCCCAGACAGGGGTGGGGGTTCCCTAGAAGGCACAGCCACTGGGAGCTGGAGCGTACAGGTTGTGGAGCAATCTCAGAGTGAGGCCTGCTATTGACTGCATGGAGACAGCTCCAAGGGATGTGAAGGGGGAGATTGTGGTGGCAAACGCCTGTGGAAGAAAACCTGGCAGCCTGCAGGCAAGGTGATACTGCTGAGTCGTGCATAAGGGTTGGAGTCATCTCTATAGCCTCTCTCTTCCCGCATACCAGCACCCAGCTGCTGAACAGTAGAAAGGCAGGCCCTTCAAACACTTAACATAGGAGACAACGGAGTAGGAGCCCAGTCAGGGAAGCATTTTTAGTGCCCGAAGTGCTCAACAACAGAGAAGGACTCCAGCCAGGGGAGCCCTCTAAGTGCCTGAATGGGCAGAGCGATGGTGAAGAACTAGTCAAATAGGCCTCCTGATATCCAGCTATCAGACGTGAGAAAAAGCCTCTGATAAGGCCATACGTCCTGCAGCTGAGGCAGTCTGTATCCCTGCACGTTCGGTGCATCCAGGATTCCTACAACCCAAGCAGCTGCACCACCTTCATGCTCAATCCTCACTGGGGCAGAGCTGCTAGAAAAAGCGCTAATAGCACCATATCTCCTGTGACAGTAGCCACCAGTGCTCCTGCATAGCTGGCATTGCCAGGATCTCTGTGATCCAAGCAACCATGTAACCACCTTGCATGATTCCCACTGGGAAAAGAGCTGCCAAGGCTAGAAAAAGTCCTGTGACTATGCACATGGAATTGTTCTAGAATCCGGAGTCACAAAACACTCCTTGGAGGACACTCAAGACAGTGGGGTACAGTTTATTATGCTAGAGGACCCAAGGGGAATCAGTTCCCAACAAGGACCCTGATGATTTTGGAGGACTCAATTTTACAGCTTCCACTACATAAATGGTTCAGTTCAGTTCAGTTCAGTTCAGTCACTCAGTCGTGTCTGACTCTTTGCAACCCCATGAACCACAGCACGCCAGGCCTCCCCGTCCATCACCAATTCCCAGAGTTTCTCCAAATTCATGTCCATTGAGTCAGTGATGCCATCCAACTATCTCATCCTCTGTCGTCCCCTTCTCTTCCTGCCCTCAATCTTTGCCAGCATCAGGGTCTTTTCAAATGAGTCAGCTCTTCCCATCAGGTGGCCAAAGGATTGGCGTTTCACTTTCAACACCAGCCCTTCCAGTGAACACTGAGGACTGATTTCCTTTAGGATGGACTGGTTGGATCTCCTTGCAGTCCAATGGACTCTCAAAAGTCTTCTCCAACACCACAGTTCAAAAGCATCAATTCTTCGGCATTCAGCTTTCTTTAGAGTCCAACTCTCCAATGAACATGCAGGACTGATCTCCTTTAGGATGGAATTTCATCAACAGGCTCTTTAGTTCTTCTTCACTTTCTGTCCTGTTGAAGCCTGGCTGGGAGAATTTTAAGCATTACTTTGCTAGCGTGTGAGTTGAGTGCACTTGTGCGGTAGTTTGAACATTCTTTGACATTGTCTTTCTTTGGTATTGGAATAAAAACTGACCTTTTCCAATTCTGTGGCCACTGCTGAGCTTCCCAAATTTGCTGTCATATTGAGTGCAGCACTTTAGCTGCATCATTTTTTAAGATTTGAAAGAATTCAGCTGGAATTCCATTACCTCCACTAGCTTTGTAGTGATGCTTCCTAAGGCCCACTTGACTTCGCACTCCAGGATGTCTGGCTCCAGGTGAGTGATCACATCATTGTGCTTATCTGGGTTATGAAGATCTCTTTTGCATAGTTCTGTGTATTCTTGCCACCTCTTCTTTATATCTTCTACTTCTGTTAGGCACATACTGTTTCAGTCCTTTATTGTGCATATCTTTGCATGAAATGTTCCCTTGGTATCTCTAATTTTCTTGAAGAGATCTCTAGTCTTTCCCATTCTATTGTTTTCCTCTATTTATTTGTATTGATCACTGAGGAAGTGATCAAATACATTCTGTTATGGCTGAGTAATATTACATTGTGTATATGCACCACAAATTCTTTATCCATTCATCTGTCAATGGATATCGCGGTTGCTTCCATGTTCTATGTATTGTAAAAAATGCTGCAATGAACATTGGGATACATGTGTCTTTTTAAATTTTTGTTTCCTCAGGGTATATGCCTAGGAGTTGGATTGTTGGGTCATATGATAGTTTTATTCCTAGTTGGTTAAGGAATCTCCATACCATCTTCCACAGTGGCTGTATCAATTTAGCTTCCCACCAACAGTGCAAGAGGGTTCCCTTACCTCTGTACCCTCTCCAGCATTTATTTTGTTGATGTTTTCATTATGACCTTTCTGACTGGTGTTAGGTGATATCTCACTGTAGTTTTGATTTGTATTTCTCTAAAAATGAGTGATGTTGGGCCTCTTTTCATGTGTTTATTAACCATCTGTATGTCTTCTTTGGAGAAATGTCTGTTTAGAGCTTTTCCCCACTTTTTTATTGAATTGTTTGCTTTCCTGGTATTAAGTTGTATGTATTGCTCGTATATTTTGGAGAGTAATCCTTTGTCAGTTGTTTCATTTGCTATTATTTTCTTCCATTCTGAGGGTTATCTTTTCCCTTGTTTATAGTTTCCTTTGCTGTGCAAAAGCTTTTAAATTTACTTAGGTCCCACTTGCTTATTTTTGTGTTTATTTCCATTACTCTAGGAGGTAGGTTATAGAGGATCTTGCTTTGATTTATGTCATCGAGTGTTCTGCCTATGTTTTCCTCTAAGAGTTTAATTTCTTCTGGTTTTACATTTAGATCTTTAATCCATATTGAGTTTATCTTCATGTAAGTGTTAGGAAGTGTTCTAATTTTATTCTTTTACATGTAACTGTCCAGTTTTCCCAGCACCACTTATTGAAGAGGCTATCTCCTCTCCATTGTGTATTCTTGCCTCCTTTGTCAAAAATTAGGTACCCGTTGGTGCGTGAGCTTATTTCTAGGATTTCTATCTTGTCCCATTGGTCTATATTTCTGTTTTGGTGCTAGTACCATACTGTCTTGATAAGTGTAGCTTTGTAGTATAATCTGAAGTCAGGAAGGTTGATTCCTCCAGCTCCATTCTTCTTTCTCAAGACTACTTTGGCTATTTGGGGTTTGTTGTGTTTCCATATGAATTATGATTATTATTTTTTTTTATTCTAGCTCTGTGAAAAAAAAATCATTGGTAATTTGTTAGTGATTACATAGAATCTGTAGATTGTATTTGGTAGTATAGTAATTTTCACAATATTGATTCTTCCTACCCAGGAACATGGAATATCTCTCCATCTGTTTATGTCATCTTTGAATTCTTTCATCAGCGTCTTATAGTTTTCTGTATACAGTTCCTTTGTCTCCTTAGGTAGTTTTATTCCTAGATATTTCATTCTTTTTGTTACAGTGGTGTAACAAAAGATTTCTTAATTTCTCTTTCTGATTTTTCATTGTTAGTATATAGGAGTGTAAGTGATTTTCGTGTATTGGTTTTGCTGATTAGCTCTAGTAATTTTCTGGTATTATCTTAAGGATTTTCTACATATAGTATTATGTCATCTGCAAACAATGAGAACTTTACTTCTTTTCCAATTTGGATTCCTTTTACTTCTGTTTCTTCTCTGATTGCTGTGGCTAGGACTTCCAAAACTATGTTGTATAATAGTGATGAAAGTGGATGCACTTGTCTTGTTCCTGATCTTAGAATGAATGCTTTCAGTATTTCAGCATTGAGGAAAATGTTCACTGTGGGCTTATCATATATGGCCTTTACTGTGCTGAGGTAGGTTCCCTCTATGTCCATTTTTTGAAGAGTTTTAATCATAAATATGTGCTGAATTTTGTCAAAGGCTTTTTCTACATCTATTGAGATTATCATATGTTTTTTACCTTTCAATTTGTTAATATGGTGTATCAGATTGATTTGCATATATTGAAGAATCCTTGCATCCTTTGAATAAACCCCCCTTGATCATGGTATATGTGCTTTTTAATGTGTTGTTGAATTCTGATGTCTTGAATTTTGCATCTATGTTCATCAGTGATATTGGCCTGTAGTTTTCTCTTCTTATGTTGTGTTTGGTTTTGTTATAAGGGTGATGGTTATCTTGTAGAATGACATTATAAGTGTTCTTTACTCTTCAGTTTTTTGAAAGTGTTTTAGAAGGATAGGTATTAACTCTTTTCTAAATGTTTAATAGAATTCATCAGTGAAGCCATCTGGTCCTGGGCTTTTGTTTTTGACAGATTTTAGATCACAGTTTTTATTTCAGTGCTTGTAATTGGGTTGTACATAATTTCTATTTTTTCCCTGGTTCAGTCTTGGAAGACCAAACTTTTCTAAAAATCTGTCAATTTTGTTCAGCTATCCATTTATTGACATATATTTGCTCATGATAGTCTCATAATCCTTTGTATTTCTGCATTGTTTGTTGTAACCTCTCCTTTTTCATTTCTAATTTCTTTGATTTGATTCTTCTCTTTTTTCTTATTGAGTCTGGCTAAAGTTTTATAAATTTTGTTTATCTTCTCAAAGAACCAGCTTTTAGTTTTATTAATCTTTACTACTGTTTCTTTAATTTCTTTTTCATGTATTTCTACCCTGATCTTTATGATTTTTCCTTCTGCTAATTTTTGTATTTCGTTGTTGTTCTTCTTCTTCTTTATCTCATTGTTTTAGGTGTAAAGTTAGGTTGTCTATTCAATGTTTTTCTTGTTTCTTAAGGTAGGATTGTATTGCTATAAACTTCACTCTTAGAACTGCTTTTGCTGCATCCCATATGCTTTCAGTTGTCATGTTTTCATTGTCATTTGTTTCTAGGAATTTTTTAAAATTTCCCTTTTGTTTTCTTCAGTAACCTGTTCATCATTTAGAAACATATTGTTTAATCTCCATGTGTTTGTGTTTTTTACATTTTCTGTCTTGTAATTGATATCTATTCTCATAGCATTGTGATCAGAAAAGATGTTTGATGTGATTTCAGTTTTGTTAAATTTACTGAGGTTTCCATTGGGATCCAAGGTATGGTCTATCCTGGAGAATATCCCATGTGCACTTGTGTTTTCTTCTGCATTTGAATGAAATGTCCTGAAGATATCAATGAGATTCATATCTAATCTACCCTATCATCTGATCTAATATATCATTTAAGACTTGTGTTTTCTTTTGTTTTCTGTTTTTATGATCTATCCTTTGGTGTAAGTGGGGTATTAACGTCTCCTACTATTATTGTGTTTTGTCAATTTCTCCCTTTATGTCTATTAGTGTTTGTCTTTTTGTATTGAGTTGCTCCTATGTTGGGTGCATAGATATTTATAATTTTTATGTATTCTTCTTGGATTGATTCCTTGATCATTATGTAGCGTCCTTCCTTATCTCTTGTAACATTCTTTATTTAAGGCCTATTTTGTCTGACATGAGAATTGCTACTCCAGCTTACTTTTGCTTTCCTTTGCATGGAATATATTTTTCCATCCTCTCACTTTCAGTTTATATGTGCTTTTAGGTCTGAAGTGGTTTTCTTGCAGAGGACATATATATGGATCTTATTTTTTGTATACATTTGCTAGCCTATGTCTTTTGGTTGGGGTATTTAATCCATTTACATTTAACATAATTATTGATATACATGTTCTTATTACAATTTTCTTAATTGTTTGGTGTTTGTTTTTGTAGATCTTTTTCTTCTCTTGTACTTTCTTACTATAAAAGTCCCTTTAACATTTGTTGTAAAGCTGGTTTGGTGGTACTGAATTTTCTTAATTTTTGCTTGTCTGTAAAGCTTTTGATTTCTCCATCAATTTTGAATGAGATCCTTGTTAGGTAGAGTAATCTTGGCTGTAGACTTTTCCCTTTCAGTACTTTAAATGTTTCCTGCCATTCCCTTCTGGCCTGCAGAGTTTCTGCTGAAAGATCAGCTATTAAATGTATGAGGTTTCCCTTGTATGTTACTTGGTGCTTTTCCCTTTCTGCTTCTAATATTCTTTGTGTTTAAACTTTGTTCATTTGATTAATATGTGTCTAGGCATGTTTCTCCTTGGATTTATCTTGTATGGGACTTTTTGTTCCTCTTGGGCTTGATTGACTATTTCCTTTCAATGTGGGGAGAATTTTCAACTATAATCTCTTCAAAAAATGTTCTCATGCCCTTTATTTTTCTCTTCTTCTTCTGGGAACCCTATAATTTGATCTTGATGTGATTAATATTGCCCCCGTGGTCTCTGAGACTATTCTAAGTTCTTTTCATTCTTTTTTTCTTTATTCTTCTCTTCAGCTATTATTTCCACCATTTTATGTTCCAGCTCACTGGTCTGTTCTTCTGTTTCAGATATTCTGCTACTGATTCCTTCTAGAGTATTTTTAATTTCAGTCATTGTGTTGTTTATCTCTGTATGTTTATTCTTTAACTCTTCTAGATCTTTGTTAATTGATTCTTGCATTTTCTCTGTTCTATTTTCAAGGTTTGGATCAACTTTATTATCATTATTCTGAATTCTATTTTCAGGTAGTTTATCTATTTCATCTGCACTTATTTGGGCTTGTGTGTTTCTACTTTGTTTCTTCATTTGTGAAGAATGTCTCTGCCTTTTTTTTTTTTTTTTTTTCTGTTTTTCTTTTTTTTGGCTTATTGTATTGTGGTCTCCTTTCCCGAGCCTCAAGATTGAATTATTTCTTCCTTTTGTTTTCTTCCCTTTTAAATTTGGTCCAGTGGTTTGTGTAAGCTTCATGTAGGGTATGACTTGTGCTTGCACTCTGGTGGGAGGAGATGATTGAGAATGAAATGTTTGTCTTGTTTGTTGTGTAGATGGGATATCCTGTACAGGATATTACTGGTAGATGGGTGATGCTGGGTCCTATATACTAGTGGTAGCCTTTGTGGAAGTTGTCATTTTTTGATACTCCTTAGGGACTGGAAATAGCTCAGCTGGAATAGCATCTCTCAAAGAATTGATGCTTTTGAACATTGGCATTGGAGAAGATTCTTGAGAGTCCCTTGGACTGCAAGCAGATCCAACCAGTCAATCCTAAAGGAAATCAGTCCTGAATATTCACTGGAAAGACTTTGGCCACCTGATGAGAAGAACTGACTTCTTGGAAAAGACCCTGATGCTGGGAAAGATTGAAGGCAGGAGGAGAAGGGGACGACAGAGGATGAGATGGCTGGATGGAATCACTGACTCAATGGGTATGAGTTTGAGTAGGCTCTAGGGGTTGGTGATGGGCAGGGAGGCTTGGTGTGCTTCAATCTATGGGGTCACAAGGAGTCGAACTCAACTGAGAAACTGAACTGAACTGAGGGTTAGGAGTCCTCTTGTAGTCTAGGGTCTTGGATCCAGAACTCCCACTCCAAAGGCTCAGGCATGGTCTCTGGCCAGGAACAGAGATTTCACTGGCTTGCTATGACATTAAATGGGACTAAAACAAATACCCAAAAATGAAAAGCCAAAGACAAACCCCAGAAAAATGGTAATTACAAAATCAGGCAAATAATAATTAAAATAATGGAATATACACACCTACGTATACACCCACAAGCAAAATCAAAACAGTCCAACAGGCATAAAGTAGAATAGATTGACCCAGTGAACAAAGGAAACAAAAAATTATATCCACCAGTTAAGAAAAAAAGTAACTAAAGCACAAACTGGTAAATAAAATTAAATCAAGGTACCAACTAGGGAATAAGGCAATGAGAACAAAACTAAGAAATATGGTGAGAAAAAGAAAGAAAGAATAGAAATACAAAGTTAAATAGAGGTACATAAGATTTATATATATTAAAGATGAACTGCAAGGGGAAAAGAACAGTAGGAAAAACAAAGGAATAAGTGTATTAAAAATAACAATAAGCTTAAAAAGTATAAATTATAATTAAAAGAAAGGAAACAACAACAAAAAAGAAAAACTCAACAGAGCTGCAAAAGGCCAACATAGAGGCAGAAATTTATAACAGAGATAAAAATTTTCATTGAAAAAAAAATCTCAAAACCTTAAATAGATTCCATAGTGCTAATAAAATTGACAACTACAACAGAGGGGGAAAGGAGAAAAGAAAGTGAAAAAAATCCAAAAGAAACTATAGAACAAGTAAAAATATAAGAATAATAAATGTTTTTCTTGAGTCTCTGCTGACAGCGTCCTTTCCCTTGCTGGGACTCACAGTCCACCTCACCTCCCTATGATGCCCTCCAACACTATACTGGTCTCTGGACCTGCTGGGAGGGCAGCTCAAACTCTAATATTTTCCTACTCTTGTGTGTTCTTCCCTGCAATGTCCACAGCTATCAGAACTAGTTTGTTTTCTTTTGTGGGAACTCTCAATTTTCTTATATATATATCCCATAGACACAGAGTCTGCCTAGTTGATTGTGTGGATTTAATCTGTAGCTTTCATAGCTGGTGGGGAGGTTTTGGGTCCTCTTTCTTAGCCATACTACCCCTGGGTTTCAACTGTGGTTTTATCTCCACGTCTGCATGTAGGTCATCCACTGGGTTTGCTCCTAAGGCTGCCCTGGGGACTTGGCAGGGCCTTGGCCCCAGTGAGTGCCAGGTGTGGAGGTGGAGCAGCTGCTTGGGTCACAGGTTCCCTGGCAGCACCAGATATTCAGGGGAGTTGGTGCCTTAAGGCAGCAGGAAATATAATGCTCTAGAAGGGTAGGGAAATCCACTCCAGTACTCTTGCCTGGAAAATCCCCTTGGCGGAGAAGCCTGGCAGGCCACAGTCAATAGGGTCACAGAGTTGGACATGACCGAAGCAACCCTGCATGCATAGATGCAAGACATTTTTTTCTTTTTGCCTGTGGCAGCTCTGCCCCAGTGAGGGTTAAGTGTGAGGGTGGAGCAGCTGCTTGGGTCACAGGGACCCTGGCTGTGCCAAGTGAGCAGGGACATGGACTGTCTCAGCTGCAGGGGCTATGACCCTATCAGGGTCTTTTTCCAAGCCTCTGGCAGCTGGCAATTGGAAGGCCTCTTTGTCTAGTCTTTCTTCATTTTTTCTCCCATTAAGGCACTTAGAGGGTTCCCTTGCCTGGGACTCTTCTCTGTTGTTTGGCACATCAGGCACGGAAAGTGCCCTCCCCCCCAGACTGGGCATCAGACACTTAAAGGGGTACACTGGGTGGGGTCCTACTCTGTTGTTCTGGGCATCAGATGCTTGATGGGCCAGCCTGTCTATTGTTTACTACCAGTGCTAGGGTACATGGAGAGAGAAGCTACTGTGATGGCTCCAATCCCTATGCATGACTCAACAGTATTGCCTTACTTCCATGGCTGCCTGACTTTCCTGCACAGGCATTTCCCACCACAATCTCCTCCCTCATGTCCACTCGGTTCATCTCCCAGCAGTCAGTCAATAGCAGCCTTCACCTGGGTATTGCTCTACAATCCCTATGCTCTGGCTCCTAGCTGTTGCAGCTTCTAGGGTACCTGCATCCCTATATATATGACTGTGGCAAGGATTCTCTGATTCTCATTCCATTTAGGCTGTCACAGGTCAGCTGCTTCACTCTCAGCTTCAAACATTTCTCCTCTGACCCAGACAATTGCCCCAATGTGGGGATTGGAACCCTGCTTCAGTTCCCCCACCCACAGATGGCAGATCAGGTCCTACTAACACTCCTGTTCTTCCCCCTAGTTCCTTCATGCTACCAAGTTTTGCATGATTCTACATATTCCTTTCCAATGATAGGTACTCCTGCCCATCCTCAGCTGCTGTTCTGCAATCACTTCTGTCTGAAGGTATATTCCTGATGTATCTGTGGAAAGAGATGTACTCTGTGTCCACCTACTCCTCCACCATCTTGTTCCTCCTCTTAACATTCTTTAGAACCACCCTTCTTGGGAATTGGGATAAGGATTGACCTTTTCCAGTCTTGTGGCCACTGGAGACATCACATTTCTTGATTTCAAAATACATTAAAAAGCTACATCATGCAAAATGCTGGGCTGGATGACTCATAAACTGGAATCAAGATTGTCAGGACAAAACCTCAGTTAGAACCGGACATGGACAATAGACGGGGTCAAAATTGGGAAAGGAGTATATCAGGACTGTATATTGTCACCCTGCTTATTAATTCTATGCAGAGTATATCACTCAAAATGCTAGGCTGGATGACTCACAAACTGGAATCAAGATTGCTGGGAGAAATATCAATAACCTGAGATATGCAGATGATACCACTATTTTTTAACTATGTTATAATTTCCTTTTTTATATATAATTTCATTTATCAATTATGTATTGAAAAAGCTAAAAAAGAAAAAGAAAACACACCCAAAATGAGTTAAGACAACTAATAAAAAAAATCATATGCAAAGGCAAACAATAAACTGAAAAATTTTAACTGTATTTCTGATAAAGTGCTAAAGTAATTCCTATATAGACATCTTATAAAGAATTTTTTTAATTCCAATAAAAAGTGAGCAAATAAACCAGCATTTCATACAATATGAAATGCAAATTGGTATTTAATTTCAACAAATTAAGCAATGATTAAGATATTATGTTTTGTCTACTCAATTAACCAAGATGAAAAACCAATGACAAAATGCAGTCTGGGTGAAGACATAGGGAAATGAGTTATATCAGGCACTGCAAAAGTGGTACAAACAAGTACAGTAAATCTGGAGGAAACTTTATAATATTTACCTAAAACATTAAATGTGTATACCCCCTAAATAGGGTTCCCAGGTGGCTCAGATGGCAAAGAATCTGCCCATGGTGTGGGAGATCTAGGTTTGACACCTGGGTTGAGAGGATCTCCTGGAGAAGGAAATGGCAGCCCACTTTAGCATTCCTGCCTGGAAAACTCCATGACAGAAGAGCCTGGCAGGCCACAGTCCACAGGGCCACAAAGAGACAGACATGACAGAGCAACTAACACACACACATACACACAGAAAATATCATTTTTAGAAATTCATCTCAAGTAAATAACCAGACAAATTAATAAGATGTATGTATGAATTTCTTAAAATAATCATAAACAATGTAAAAGACAAATTATGTAAATACCCTAAAGATGAAGATTTTATGGGCTTCCCTGTTGGCACTAGTGATAAATAACCATTAGCAGTCTGGTAATGCAGGAGACATAAAAGACATGGGTTCAATCCCTGGGTCAGGAAGATCCCCCAGAGAAGCACATGACAGCCCACTCAGCATTCCTGCCCAGAGAATCTCACAGACAGAGGACCCTGGTAGGCTACTGTCAAAGGGTCCACAAAGAGCTGGACACCACTGAAACCATTTGGCATGCATGCATAGTAGATCCACACAATGTAATATTCTAAAACCACTATAAAATTTAATAGTGATTTTATGGTTATAAACCCAGAAAAAATATTTATTAACATATTTGAAGTTAAAAAATAAAGCAAGTTAAGTGGCACTTTTTACAGACATAGAAAAAATAATTCAAAAACTCATATGGAGCCATGAAGGATAGCAAATAGTCAAATCAAGCTTAAGAATAAAGAACAAAGTTGGAGACATCACATTTCTTGATTTCAAAATATATTAAAAAAAAAATCATGCAAAATGCTGGGCTGGATGACTCACAAACTGGAATTAAGATTGCCAGAAGAAATATCAATAACCTGAGGTATGCAAATGATACCACTTTAATGGCAGAAAGCGAGAAGGAAATAAAAAGCATCTTGATGAGGGTGAATAAGGAAAATGAAAAAGCTAGCCTAAAACTCAACATTCAAAAGACTAAGATCATGGCATCTGGTCCCACCACTTCATGGTGAATAGATGAGGACAAAGTGGAAGCAGTGACTGTTTTACTTTCCTTGGCTCCAAAATCACTGTGGACAGTGACTGTAGAGATGAAAGTAAAAGATGCTTGCTCCTTGGAAGAAAGCTATGACAAACTTAGACAGTGTATTGCAAAGCAGAGACATCACTTTGCTGACAAAAGTCCATATAGTTCTAGCTATAATTTTTCCAGTAGTCAAGTAAATGTGTGAGAGTTGGACCATAAAGAATACTGAGCACTGAAGAATTGGTACTTTCATACTGTGGTGCTGGAGAAGACTCTTGAGAGTCCCTTGGTCAGCAAAGATTGATCCTAAGGGAAATCAACCCTGAATATTCATTGAAAGAACTGATGTTGAAGCTGAAGCGCCAATAATTTGGCCACCTGATTCAAAAAGTGACTCTGGAAAAGACTTTGATGCTGGCAAAAATTGAAGGCAGGAAGAGAAGAGGGCAACAAAGAATGAGATGGATGGATGGCATCACTGACTCAATGGACTTGAGTTTCAGCAAACTCCAGGAAAAAGTGAAGGTAAGGAAGCCTGGCCTGCTGTACTTCATGCCATTGCAAAGAATTGGACACAACTTAGTGACTGAACAACAACAAATATTTAAATCAATGATGCCCTAAGTACATAGATTGTATCATTCAGGTGTAGTTTTCATTCACTTTTTTGATTTTCTCTATTATTCTATAGGAAATAGTGATGGACATGGGCTGGCTACCATATTTGCTTCTCCTTTTGGTTAAAAATCAGGGTTCAAACACTTTCTACCAGGAGTAGCTAGAAGGTATTACTCACATACTCCAATAATAAGCACATTCAGCAAAAATGTCTATAGTTTCTTTATGGAAGTTCAAACCTGGAAGAGGCCTTAGTGATTATCTGGTAAGAACAGAAACTAGATACTTAATTGAATAAAACAATCTTTTAAAACTGTCATAGATATTGACTGAAATCATTACCAGAGTTCAGGTCTCCTGATTCTCAGTTCAGTGCTGGTTTTTTTGGTTTTGTTTTTTGTTTGTTTTGTCTTATTTGTTTTTTGATATTTGATACATATTTTACACTTATAAAACAAACTGCCCACGCCTCTCTTTGCTTCACCTCCCTAAACCAGTTTCATTTTACAAGCATTAAGAATTTTAAAATAAGTTAAGCAAGTTAGTTACAGCACAATTATATTCAGTGTTGCTGTCATAATTATTAGAATTTAAATCTTCAAAAGGTGACCAATGTCCAAGTAATTTTTAAGGAAATCTTGAGTATCATCCAAAAAGAAACTTCCATATTACAAGTTAGGAAATTCTAGTACAAAAATAGTCTGTGTGTTGCAATCATGCTTTGTTTCAAAATTGAAATTGCCAGTCAATATATATGATAAATTTCATATAAAATATGAAATTTACAAATTTCTGTGTCATCCTTGTTTGGAGATTGCGATAATCTTCTCTGAATTGCTTCAGATATTTTTTCTATGTATTACTGAAGTGGGCACCAGTTCTGTTTATTGTTTTAATGCCTAGTTAGTATGAGAAACTGCATCAACAATATAAACAACTACATAGTCATTAAGGGATAAGTTTAGTTCTTTCACGAACTTTTCTCTGATAGCTCAGTTGGTAAAGAATCTGCTTGCAATGAAGAAGACCCCAGTTCAATTCCTGGGTTCGCCAGAAAAGGGATAAGTGACCCACTCCAGGATTCTTGGGCTCCCTATGTGGTTCAGCTGGTAAAGAATCCACTTGGAATGCGGAAGACCTAGGTTTGATCTCTGGGTTGGGAAGATCCCCTGGAGAAGGGAAAGGCTACACATTGCAGTATTCTGGCCTGGAGAACTGCAAAGAGATGGACATGACTGAGTGACTTTCACTTTAGTTCTCTAGCCTGAATAGAAAAGTTATATTTTATGTACTTTCCACAGATTATTTTACTGCCAACCAGAGTTTCTGAATACTATGAAGAATATAGATAATTGTATTAGGTGTACCCTGTGCTGATATAAAACTGGTCAAAATTAGATTAAATTTGATATTTTAAAAACCAATAAATATATAATTCCCAGCAAGCTTCATGAAACATTGAAAATAATTGTCAACCTACATTTCCACCTTTATATATTGGTGTACCTTTGGCTTTTGTGGACTCATGAAACAGATAAGTTTTTAGATCACTTTAACATTCCTTGTCTTTCTGACAGTACCTATCAAATCATTATATTGTGCAATAGAAGTCCAAGAGCATCTATTTCATTATAAATACATTAATTGACTCTAAAAAAATTGGATTATGACTTAATCATAAAGAACTTTTCCCTTCCATCATGCAAAAAAAAAAAAGAAAGAAAAAGAAAAAAATAGTAAGTTCATATATATGAAGGTATGGTAAACACTGATAAAGACAGACTTTCCAATTTTTACACACTTGAGCCTCTTTTTAATACAGGTTTTAAATCTCAGATGAAATAAACAGATTAGTTTTGCAAGAGACACTTATTTGTCACCAACATCACCTATGGGTGTTACCTACATGTTACTTACATGTTACCTACTGCTTTGCTTTAGAAGGGAAGAAGGTAAGACTCAGTATTTATAAACTGGGTTTTATGTAAGTGACATTTTCTCAGGTTGTTAGCATTCAATTTTCCACTGAGGACACACACGTTTTCATGAACAATTGAATGCAAACATAGCATTAACTCTGAACATGGCTTCAGTCTTTGGTACTGAGACAGTGACAAGTAAGAAATACTTATCACTGGTGCATTTCTATGGTGAAGTTTCTCATTGCAGACTCACCGACAACTTTTGACCTCTGGACCCTAAGACTGTCAATTACCTGGCTTACAGAGGAGGAATATAGAGAACCATCATTTCACTGTCATCCAGTTAACATCCTATCACAGGATGGAAAGCAATTTGTCCAATATTTCAACCACCAGGGAGAATTCTTTATTAGCTTTTGGATGGGTTTGCCTTTCAATTAGATGATTTGAATAGTTTCTGTGGCAAGAGAGATACTGCACTCAGATAATAATTTTGAATTCCATCTTATCATTAATGCTTTAAACCTCATGGGAAGTCACAGTGTCTTTTATGGAGGTCAAAGCAGTTTTTAACCTTAATAAAAACTCATAGCCTCAGGAACATCAAGTGTAAACTAGCAAGGGGGATTGACTGCATAAAAATATAATTAGATCACCACTTTAGAATGTACTAGCTAGAGGATTTCAAATGCAAATCAACAGTATAAGAGTACAATGGCACCCCAAACTTCAGTCCTATTCAGAAATACACACATAAATTGGCACTATCCAAAGGAAAATGAGATAAATCATCTTTTTTCCTCTTTCTGGAAAGGCACTTTTTATAATTTTATATTTAATTGCTAAATATTTTTATGGATGCTGTACAGAAATAGGTTAAAAAGCATCTTGATAGATTTGAATTTAAAACAGTTAATAATTGTAATGGTTCTCAGCTGTTATAAATTTATTTCTATACAGCACTTAGGTCACTGTATTCTGAAGTGTGAAATTAATACAAGATAATATGCAAGAGTGATTTTGAAAACTACATCATCATCTACATTTCCCAAGGAATAGATCACTCCCTCCCAAACATTGCAAAGAAATGATCATTTTCGATATTTACCTAAGTGGTACTCTCCAGTAGAATCTCTCACCTCTTTTGCAGTTTCCCTAAGCTTCTACTTCCTTCTCTTAGGCATTGTTTACTGGCCCTACTTATGTTCATAGGAAATAAGAAAGAAAACAGGACCTGCTATACCAGGCATTGTGATACAGTAAACTCTCATCTTCTTTGACCTCCACAGAAACCTTTAGAGGAAGGCATATTCTTACAGACTGTGGATCAGAGAGGTTAAATAATTTTGCAAGGTCATATTCCTGATAAATATCAGAACTGAGTTCTGCTGACTTCACCTTGTCTTTCAAACGAAGTAAAACATACTGTCTATTGCATAAACGAAAAAGAGCAGACCACGTGTTAGGGAATGATCCAGGGAAGGATAGTGGTTGGAGTGTCTGAAATGATCCTTCAAACGGTAACACACTTGACTAGCGGGCTAGTTTTCAGGGTCAGTACTGGGATAGCCTGACGTATCAGCTGACCCTGAGGCAAATAGGGCTCTAATTTGCACTGGCAGCTTAAAGTAGAAGCTAAATAGCTAGGCTTGTTAGAGTAACAATTTGCTAAAATTTCACTGGGTTTATCAAGAAATTATTGTTGACTCCCGCCCCAAGACCACAGGTGCAGTGTCTTGTACCAAGGCCAAAGAAGCAGAACCCGAACCAAGGTCACCGCCAAAACTGACTGAGCCTCAAAGTAACCGTTGTCAAAAACCCCTCAGGTCATTACCAACAATCTTCCTAACTGCAAATTAGGCAAGAATGTCTACTCTGGTAGTCACCCTAGAGTGGCCTATGTTGTTCTGTGTGGCTGACTGTGACCCCACAGACTGCAGCTTGCCAGGTCTCTGTCCCTCACCATCCCATAAAGTGTGTCCAAGTTCATCTCCATTGTATTGGTGATGCCACCCAGACATCTCATACTCTGACACCCTCTTCTCCTTCTGCCCCCAATCTTTCCCAGCATCAGGAACTTTTCCAATGAGTCAGCTGTTCACCTCAGATGACCAAAATACTGGAGTTTCAGCTTTAGCACCAGTCCTTCCAAAGAGTATTTAGGGTTAATTTCCCTTAAGATTGACTTATTTGATCTCGTTGCTGTCCAAGGGAGTCTAAGAAGTCTTCTCAAGCATCACAGTGTACAAAGGCATCAATTCTTCAGTGCTTCACCTTCTTTATGGGCTTCCCTGGTGGCTCAGATGGTAAAGAACCCACCTGCAATGTGGGAAACCTGGGTTTGATCCCTGGGTTGGGAAGATCCCCTGAAGAAAGGAATGGCTACCCATTCCAGTATTCTTGCCTGCAGAATTCCATGGACAGAGGAGTCTAGCAGGCTACAGTCCATGGAGTTGCAAAAAGTCAGGCATGACTGAGTGACTTTTACTCACTCCACCTTTTTTACAGTCCAGCTCTCACAACCATGACCACTGGGAAAACCATAGCCTTGACAATATGAACCTTTGTCAGCAGAGTAATGTCTGTGCTTTTTGACACACTGTCTAGGTTTGTCATAGATTTCCTGCACAGAAGTAAACGTCTTCTGGTTTCATGGCTTCAGTCATTATCTGTAGTGATTTTAGAGCCAAAGAAGAGGAATTCTCTCACTACTTCCACTTTTACCCCACTATTTGCCATGAAGTAATGGAGTCAGATGCCATGATCTTAGGCATTTTTGTTTGTTTGTTTTTAATATTTAGTTTTAAGCTGACTTTTTCACTCTCCTTCTTCACCCTCATTAAGAGGTTCTTTAGTTCCTCTTCACTTCCCGCCATTAGAATGCTATCATCTGCATATCTGAGATTGTTGCTTCTTCCACCTATTTTGATTCCAGCTTGTAACTCATATTCAGACCAGCATTTTCACGACATGCTCAGTGTATAGATTAAACAAGCAGAGTGAGACAGCAGGCAGTCCCGTCATACTCCTTTCTCAATCTTGAACCAATCAGTTGTTCCGTGAAGGATTCTAACTATTGTTTCTGCATACAAGTTTGCAGAAACATACTTGTATGTTTCTGCATACAAGTATCTCAGGAGACATGTAAAATGGTCTGGTAGTCCCATCTCTTTAAGAGATTTCCACAATTTATTATGATCCACACAGTCAAAGGATTTGGTGTAGTGGATATAACAGAGGTAGATGTTTTCCTGGAAATCCCTAGCTTTCTCTGTGATTTAGGAAATGTTGGCAATCTAATCTCTGGTTTCTCTTCCTTTTTTGAACCCAGCTTGGACATTCAGAAGTTCTTGGTTTGCATAATGCTGAAACCTAGCATGCACGATTTTAAGCATGACCTTATTAGCATGGGAGGTGGTTGTACTAGCATTGTCCCATGCTTAGCACTTTCTTTAGTACTACTCTTCTTGGGAATTGGGATGAGGGTTGACTTTTTCCAGTCCTGTGGACTGTTCTGGGTCTTCCAGATTTGCTGATATATGGAACACAATACCTTGATGGCATCATCCTTTAGGGTTTTGAATAGTTCTTCTGGAATTCTGTTGCATCTACTAGCTTTATTGACAGTAGTGCTTTCTTGTGGAGGTGTCACCCAGTGGGTGGTGTTGGACGATTGGCTTGTCAAGGTTTCCTGGTTAGGGAAGCTTGCGTCAGTGTTCTGGCACATGGAGCTGGATTTCTTCTCTCTGGAGTGCAATGGAGTGCCCAGTAATGAGTTCTGAGATGGGTCTATGTGTCAGGTGTGACTATGGCAGCCTGCAAGCTGATGCTCAGGGCTATGTTCCTGCATTGTTGGAGAATTTGCATGGTATGTCTTGCTCTGAAACTTACTGGCTCTTGGGTGGTGGCTGGTTTCAGTGTAGGTATGGAGGCTTTCGAATGGTCTCTTATTACTTAATATTCCATGTAGTCAGGAGATTTCTGGTGTTCTCAGGTTTTGGGCTTGAGTCTCCTGCTTCTGGATTTCAGTTTTATTCTTCCAGTAGTCTCAAGACTTCTCCAACTATACAGCACTGATTAAAAAAAACTTCTAGGTTAATGGTGAAAAGATTCTCCACCATGAGGGACACCCAGGGAGGTTCACAGAGTTACATGAAAAAGAGGAGAGGGAGGAGGGAGATAGAGATGTTCAGGTTCACTAGTTCCATCATGCTGCGGGGAGGGAGGGGCGCTGTTTTCCCTGTCTACCCTGCTCAGGGTCCTGGCTGCTCTATATGGAGCGTGCCCTGCATTGCGTGCGGTTCCAGTTTTCGGGTACTCCACAAAAGCGTGGACTCGGTTGCGCCTGCGTTTTGTGCCTTCCCCAGGCCAGAGCAGCTTAGGCAGCCAGGAGCTTGATGGGCGCACTCTCCCCAGGTGTGGTGCGCCTTCTCCCCTCCGCAGCCCCAGCCTTAGTTTCCACCCGCGCTGGTCGGGTGCGTGTGCCCTGTGTTTAGCCGCGACCATCCCAGCGGATGTCGACCACCCCAAACCTCAGGAAGTCTTTGGTTAGAAACTGGAGGCCTGTTTGCAGTGTGGTACAGGATGCCGTCTTTGGGGCTGAATTTGCCCCTCCCCCCCCCCCCCCCCCCCCGCCTCCTGCCTCCTGTCTCCAGCGGGGCTGGGCCAGTCCGCAGCTGGCTAGCTCCTCTGGACTTGCTCAGACCCTTTGTTCTGCGAACAGCCGGCAGTATGTTCGGGCCGGTTAATTTTCTCTCTCTCTTTTGCTGCCCCACAGTTTAAGTTGGTATCTCACAAAAGCTCCCTCCGATTGCCCTCAGGGCACTCAGGCCCTGTCCTTACCCTAAGCAATGCTGCCCGCTCCTCTCCATTCCGCCCCCACTTGCTGGTGGCGGATGTGGGCATCTGGGGTACTTTTCTGCTGAGAGTTGCTTTTAGGCACGTAATCTGTGGGGTTTATTTATTTATTTATGTATTTTCCTCCCAGTCAGGTTGCACTCTGAGATTCGAAAACTTCCCCCAGACCTGCCAGTGCGAGGGTTTCCTGGAGTTTGGAAACTTCCTCTATTAAGACTCCCTTGCCAGGATGGGTCTCCGTCCCTAGCTCTTTTGTCTCTCTTTTTATCTTTTATATTTTGTCCTACCTCCTTTCAAAGACAATGGGCTGCTTTTCTGGGCACCTGATGTCCTCAGCTAGTGATCAGAAGTTGTTTTGTGAAGTTTGCTCTGCGTTGAATTGTTCTTTCAATGAATTTGTAGGGGAGAAAGTGGTCTCCCCGTCCTATTCCTCTGCCATCTCGGCTCCTCCCCGACAGTAGTGCTTTCTAAGGCACACTTGACTTAGCACTCCAGAATATCTGGCTCTGGGTGGCTGAACACACCATCATACTCATCCAGTTCATTTGGATCTTTTATGTACAGTTCTTCTATGTGTTTTTTCTATCTCTTCTTGATCTTTTCAGCTTCTATTAGGTCTAAACCATTTCTCTCCTTTATTGTGCCTTTCTTTGGGCAAAATATTATCTTGATATTTCCAATTTTCCTGAAGATACCACTGGTCTTTCCCCTTCTGTTGTTTTCTTCTATTGTTATACTCTGTTCATTGAAGAAGGCCTTCTTATCTCTCCTTGGTATTCTTTGGAAATCTGCATTTAGTTGGATATGCCTTTTCCTTTCTCCCTTGCTTTTTGCTTCTCTTATTTCTTTAGCTATATGTCCTCCTCAGATAATGCCTGTGACGTCTTGCTTTTTTTCCCTTTGGGGTGGTTTTGTTCTCTGCCTCCTGTACAATAGTGTACAGGCACACTGTTTACAAGTTCTAACCCCTTCAATCTTTCATTACCTCCACTGTATATTCATAGGGGATTTGATTTATGTTATACCTGGCTGGTCAAACATTTGATTTATGTTTCCCTGCTTTCTTTAGTCTAAGCCTGACTTTTGCTATGGGAAGCTGATGATCTGAGCCAGTCAGGTGCAGATCTTGTTTTTAATGACTGTATATAGCTTCTCCATCTTTGGCTACAAAGAATGCGATCAATATGATTTCAGTATTGGCCATTTGGTGATGCCCATGCATAAAGTTGCCTCGCATTGTTGAAAAAGGGTATTTGCTATGACCAATGCATTCTCTTGGTAGAATTTAGTTAGACTTTGCCCTGATTCATTTTGTTCTTCAAGGCCAAACTTGTCTGTTACTCCATGTATCTCTTGACTTCCTACTTTTGCATCCCAATCCCCGATGATGAATAGAACATCTTTTTCAGTGTTAGTTCTAGGAGGTCTTCTAGGTCTTCATAGGACTGATCAACTTCAGTGGCCTAACCAGTCACATAATACTAACCTTCCAGCAGGAATTATAAAAATTGGCTCGAATCTACATAAACTGTTGACTCTCCCTGGTCTGTCATGAGTTATCAGCATGCTTCTCTCACAGTGCCCACTTTATGTCTGCTCTATTTTCTTAATAAACTTACTCCTTTCTGAAATGCTGTGTCTGGAAAGTTTTTCCCAACCCATGCTCCAACTGTCTCAACATTTGGTGACACAAATGGAGACTCTTAGAAAGGTTTCCCCAACCCTCTTTCCTCTCTTGTTTCTTTTTCCTCAAACACTCTGCAAACAGGAAAGTGATTATAGAAGCAATTGAGGAATTTTGGCCAGGGTTACTCTCTGGCATGTTCCAAAGGGCCTACAGTTTACCATGCCCCAGTAGTTACCACCTAAGCAGGTGAGACCTCTCCTTTCCTCTTCTCCTCCTTCTCCCTTTCACTGAGGGCCAGGCCAATTAAAATTGTGTAGACATGGGTCAGGCACTTAGTCATTGCCTACCACTTGTAAATTCCCATGACAGGATCAGAGAGTCATGGAACAGACCAGACTTTTTGTTCCCTCAGCAAGACAACTTCCATTCAAAGTCAGGCACATACTGGTTCAAGTAAAACACTAAATTTTCTCCCCTGACCACCATCTCTGAAGAAGGAATACAAGACAGATTCCTCAGTCCATCTTCTTTGCTACTTTCAATTTTCCTCACTGGTGTGCATGCTCAGTCACTGAGTCATGTCAGACTCTTTGAGACTGTGTGGACTGTAGCCTGCCAGGCTCTTCTGTCCATGGAATTTCCCAGACAAGAATAATGGAGGGGAGAGGAGCTAAGATGGCGGGGGAATAGGACAGGGAGACCACTTTCTCCCCTACAAATTCATCAAAAGAACATTTGAACGCTGAGCAAAACAACTTCTGATCACTAGCAGAGGACATCAGGCACCCAGAAAAGCAGCCCATTGTCTTTGAAAGGAGGTAGGACAAAATATAAAAGATAAAAAGAGAGACAAAAGAGTTATGGATGGAGACCCATCCTGGCAAGGGAGTCTTAATAGAGGAAGTTTCCAAACACCAGGAAACCCTCGCACTGGCGGGTCTGGGGGAAGTTATCAAATCTTGGAGGGCAACCTAACCAGGAGGAAAAAGAAATAAAACCCACAGAATACATGCCTAAAAGCAGCTCCCAGCAGAAAAGTACCCCAGACTCTTGCATCCACCACCTGCAAGTGGGGGCTGAATGCAGAGGAGCTGGCAGCATCACTTAGGGTAAGGACCGGGCCTGAATGCCCTGAGGGCAATCAGAGGGAGCTTATGTGAGATAGCAACTTAAACTGTGGGATAGCAAGAGACAGAGAGAAAATTAATCTGTGAAAAGCCCTAACCGAAGACACTGCCAGTTTGTTCGCAGAACAAAGGAAGGACTGAGCAATTCCAGAGAAGAGCTAGCCGGCTGCGGACCGGCCTATCCCCTGCTGGAGGCAGGAGGCACTGGGGAGAGGAAAGGGGCAAACTTGGCCCCAGAGATGGCATCCCCTACCAAACTGCAAACAGGCTTCCACTTTCTAACCAAAGACTTCCTGAGATTCTGGATGGTTGACATCTGCCAGGAGGGTCGTAGCTAGACACCAACTCCCCAGAGAGACAAGAGGCACCGGACTGTGTGTAGAAACTGAAGCTGGGACTATGGAGGGGAGAAGGAGCACCGCACCCGGCGAGAGTGCGCTCCTCTAGCTCCTGGCTGCCAGAGCTGCTTGGGTGGGGAAGGCACAAAACGCAGGCCCAACTGTCTGTGCTTTTGTGGAGTACATGAAAACTGAAACCTGAGCGGCTTAGGCCTGGGAAGTGCACGAAATTCAGGGCCAGCTCCCTGTAGAGCAGCCTGGAGCCTGAGCAGTGTAGACAGGGAAAGCACACATGCCATGAGCGGGGGCAAACCCAGTGTGGCTGGAACACTGCGAGTGCTCCTCACACACGCCAGTGATATTTGTCTGCAGTGCCCCTCCTTCCCCACAGCACGACTGAGCAAGCGAACCTAAACAAGAGACCACCTCCACCCACTTGTGTCAGAGTGGAAATTAGACAGTGAAGAGACCTGCAAACAGAAGCCACATAAACAAAGGGAACCACATCAGAAGTGACAGGTGCAACAGATTAAAATCTCTGTAGGTAACACCTACTACACCGGAAGGGGCCTATAGATATTGAGAAGTGTAAGCTGGAACAAGGAGCTATATGAAACTGAACCAAACCCACACTGCCCTCAACAGCTCCAGAGAAATTCCTAGATACAATTTTTTTAATTAATTTTTATTCCTTTTAGTATTTTTTCTTTTCTTTTTTTAAAGTCTTCTATTACACCCCTATTACTCCTTAATTTTCATTTCATAACCCACTATAACCTTGCAAAAAAAAAAAGACCCTATTTTAAAGTGAACTTCATATATATTTCCTAAAATTTTTGTGATTTTTTTTTAATATTGTATTTTTAATAGTCTAACCTCTACTCTAGATTTTTAATCTTTGTTTTTCAGTATTTGATGTCAGTTTTGGACATTTAGGAATCCAATATTCAGTACCATTTTTTAATCAGGAGAGTGATTATTACTGTCTCCCCCTTTTGACTCTCTTTTTTCTCCCCCAGATCACCTCTGTTTACTCCCTCCCCCTTCTCTTCTCAATCCAATTCTGTGAATCTCTGTGGGTGTTCTGGGCTACTGAGAACACTTAAGGAACAGAGTACTGTGTAGATCAGTCTCTCTCCTTTTGAGTCCCCTTTTTTTCTCCTCCTGCTCATCTCTATCTCCTTCTTCCCTCTCCTCTTCTTCATGTAACTCTGTGAACCTCTCTGGGTGTCCCTTACTGTGGAGAATCTTTTCACCATTAACCTAGAAGTTTTATTATCAGTGCTGTATAGTTGGAGAAGTCTTGAGGATACTGGAAGAAAAAGACTGAAATTCAGGCAGGAGACTTAAGTCCAAAATCTGAGAAGACCAGAGAACTCCTGACTACAGGGAACAATAAATAATAAGAGATCATCCAAAAGCCTCCATACCTACACTGAAACCAACCACCACCCAAGAGTCAATAAGTTCCAGAGCAAGACATACCATGCAAATTCTCCAGCAATGCAGGAACATAGCCCTGATTATTAACATACAGGCTGCCCAAAGTCAAACCAAACACATAGACCCATCTCAAAACCCACTACTGGACACTCCATTGCACTCCAGAGAGAAGAAATCCAGCTCCATGCACCAGAACACCGATGCAAGCTTCCTTAACCAAGAAACCTTGAAAAGCCAATCGTCCAACTCTACCCACTGGGAGAAACCTCCACAATAAAAAGGAACCACAGACCACCAGAATACAGAAAGGCCACCCTAAACACAGCAATTTAAAGAATATGAAAAGGCAGAGAAATACCCAGCAGGGAAAGGAACATGAAAAATGCCCACCAAGCCAAACAAAAGAGGAGGAGATAGGGAATCTACCTGAAAAAGAATTTAAAATAATGATAATAAAAATGATCCAAAATCTTGAAAACAAAATGGAGTTACAGATAAATAGCCTGGAGAAAAGAATTGAAAAGATGCAAGAAATGTTAAATAATGACCTAGAAGAAATAAAAAAGAGTCAATTAAAAATGAATAATGCAATAAATGAAATAAAAAACAGTCTGGAGGGAACCAACAGTAGAAAAACGGAGGCAGAAGATAGGATGAGTGAGGTAGAAGATAAAATGGTGGAAAGAAATGAAGCAGAGAGGAAAAAATAAAAAAAAAGAAATAAAAAGAAATGAGGACAACCTCAGGGACCTCTGGGACAATGTGAAATGCCCCAGCATTCAAATCATAAGAGTTCCAGAAGAAGAAGACAAAAAGAAAGGCCATGGGAAAATACTCGAGGAGATAATAGCTGAAAACTTCCCTAAAATGGGGAAGGAAATAGTCACACAAGTCCAAGAAACCCAGAGTCCCAAACAGGATAAACCTAAGGTAAAACACCCCAAGACACATATTAATGAAATTAGCAAAGATCAAACACAAAGAACAAATATTAAAAGCAGCAAGGTAGAAACAACAAATAACACACAAAAGGATTCCCATAAGGATGACAGCTGATCTATCAATAGAAACTCTTCAGGCCAGGAGGGAATGGCAGGACATACTTAAAATAATGAAAGAGAATAACCTATAACCCAGATTACTGTACCCAGCAAGGATCTCATCCAGATATGAAGGAGAATTCAAAAGCTTTACAGACAAGCAAAAGCTGAGAGAATTCAGCACCACCAGACCAGATCTTCAACAAATGCTAAAGGATATTCTCTAGACAGGAAACACAGAAAGGTTGTATAAACGTGAACCCAAAACAAGAAAATAAGTGGTAACGGGACCATACCTATCAATAATTACCTTAAATATAAATGGATTGAATGCCCCAACCAAAAGACAAAGACTGGCTGAATGGATACAAAAATCAAGACCCCTATATATGCTGCCTACAAGAGACCCACCTCAAAACAAGGGACACATACAGACTGACAGTGAAGGTCTGGAAAAAAATATTTCACGCAAATGGAGGCCAAAAGAAAGCAGGAGTCATAATACTCATATCAGATAAAATAGACTTTAAAATAAAGGCTGTGGAAGGAGACAAAGAAGGACAGTATATGATGATGAAAGGATCAATCCAAGAAGAAGACATAACAATTAAAAATATATATGCACACAACATAGGAACACCGCAATATGTACGGCAAATGCTAACGAGTATGAAAGGGGAAATCAACAATAACACAATAATAATGGGAGACTTTAATACCCCATTCACACCTATGGATAGATCAACTACACAGAAAATTAATAAGGAAACACAAACTTTAAATGACACAATGGACCAGCTAGACCTAATTCATATCTATAGGACATTTCACCCCAAAACAATCAATTTCACCTTTTTCGCAAGTGCACACGGAACCGTCTCCAGAATAGATTACATCCTGGGCCATAAATCTAGCCTTGGTAAATTCAAAAAAATTGAAATCATTCCAGTCATATTTTCTGACTATAATGCATTAAGATTAGATCTCAATTACAGGAAAAAAAAAAAAAAAAACTATTAAAAATTCAAACATATGGAGGCTAAATAACATGCTTCTGAATAACCAACAAATCATAGAAGAAATCAAAAAAGAAATAAAAATATGCATAGAAGCAAATAAAAATGAAAACACAACAACCCAAAACCTATGGGACACTGAAAAAGCAGTGCTAAGGGGAAGGTTCATAGCAATAGAGGCTTACCTCAAGAAATAAGAAAAAAGTCAAATAAATAACCTAACTCTACTAAAGCAAATAGAGAAGGAAGAAATGAAGAACCCCAGGGTTAGTAGAAGAAAAGAAATCTTAAAAATTAGGGCAGAATAAATGCAAAAGAAACAAAGAGACCATAGCAAAAATCAGCAAAGCTAAAAGCTGGTTTTTTGAAAAGATAAACAAAATTAACAAACCATTAGCCAGACTCATTAAGAAACAAAGGGAGAAGAACCAAATCAACAAAATTAGAAATGAAAATGGAGAGATCACAACAAACAACAATGAAATACAAAGGATCATAAGAGACTACTATCAACAGCTCTATGCCAATAAAATGGACAACTTGGGTGAAATGGACAAATTCTTAGAAAAGTATAACTTTCCAAAACTGGACAAGGAAGAAATAGAAGATCTTAACAGACCCATCACAAGCACAGAAATCGAAACTGTAATCAGAAATCTTCCAGCAAACAAAAACCCAGGACCAGATGGCTTCACAGCTGAATTCTACCAAAAATTTAGAAAAGAGCTAACACCTATCTTACTCAAACTCTTCCAGAAAATTTCAGAAGAAGGTAAGCTTCCAAACTCATTCTATGAGGCCACCATCACCCTAATTCCAAAACCAGACAAAGATGCCACAAGAAAAGAAAACTACATGCCAATATCACCAATGAACGTAGATGCAAAAATCCTTAACAAAATTCTAGCAAACAGAATCCAACAACATATTAAAAAGATCATACATCATGACCAAGTGGGCTTTATCCCAGGAATGGAAGGATTCTTTAATATCCAGAAATCAATCAATGTAATACACCACATTAACAAATTGAAAGATAAAAACCATATGAATATCTCAATAGATGCAGAAAAAGTCTTTGACAAAATTCAACATCCATTTATGATAAAAAAAAAACTCTCCAGAAAGCAGGCATTGAAGGAACATACCTCAACATACTAAAAGCTATATGTGACAAACCCACAGCAAACATTATCCTCAATGGTGAAAAATTGAAAGCATTTCCCCTAAAAGCAGGAACAAGACAACGGTGCCTACACTCACCACTACTATTCAACATAGTTTTGGAAGTTTTGGCCAGAGCAATCAGAGCAGAAAAATAAATAAAAGGAATCCAGATAGGAAAAGAAGAAGAGAAACTCTCATTGTTCGCAGATGACTTGATCCTCTACATAGAAAACCCTAAAATTACTAAAAGCAGAAAATTACTAGAACCAATCAATGAATATAGTAAAGTTGCAGGATATAAAATTAACACACAGAAATCCCTTGCATTCCTATACACTAACAATGAGAAAACAGAAAGAGAAATTAAGGAAACAATACCATTTACCATTGCAACAAAAAGAATAAAATACTTAGGAGTATATCTACCTAAAGAAACAAAAGACCAATACATAAAAAACTATAAAACACTGATGAAAGAAATCAAAGAGGACACAAATAGATGGAGATATATACCGTGTTCATGGATTGGAGGAATCAATAATGTGAAAATGAGTATACTACCCAAAGCAATCTATAGATTCAATGCAATTCCTATCAAGCTACCAATGGTACTCTTCACAGAACTAGAACAAATAATTTCACAATTTGTATGGAAATACAAAAAACCTCGAATAGCCAAAGCAATCTTGAGAAAGAAGAATGGAACTGGAGGAATCAACCTGCCTGACTTCAGACTCTACTACAAAGCCACAGTCATCAAGACAGTATGGTACTTGCACAAAGACAGAAATATAGATCAGTGGAACAAAATAGAAAGCCCAGAGATAAATCCACATACCTATGGACACCTTATCTTCAACAAAGGAGGCAAGAATATAGAATGGAAAAAAAGACAACCTCTTTAATAAGTAGTGCTAGGAAAACTGGCCAACCACTGGTAAAAGAATGAAACTGGAACACTTTCTAACACCATACACAAAAATAAACTCAAAATGGATTAAAGATCTAAATGTAAGACCAGAAACTATAAAACTCCTAGAGGAGAACATAGGCAAAACACTCTCTGACATAAATCACAGGAAGATCCTCTATGACCCACCTTCCAGAATATTGTAAATAAAAGCAAAAATAAACAAATTGGACCTAATTAAACTTAAAAGCTTTTGCACAACAAAGGAAACTATAAGCAAGGTGAAAAGACAGCCTTCAGAATGGGAGAAAATAATAGCAAATGAAGAAACAGACCAAGGATTAATCTCAAAAATATACAAGCAACTCCTGCAGCTCAATTCCAGAAAAATAAATGACCCAATCAAAAAATGGGCCAAAGAACTAAACAGACATTTCTCTAAAGACAACATACAGATGCCTAACAAACACATGAAACGATGCTCAACATCACTCATTATCAGAGAAATGTAAATCAAAACCTCAATGAGGTACCATTACAAGCCAGTCAGAATGGCTGCTATCCAAAAGTCTACGAGCAATAAATTCTGGAGAGGGTATGGAGAAAAGGGAACCCTCTTACACTGTTGGTGGGAATGCAAACTAGTACAGCCACTATGGAGAACAGTGTGGAGGTTCCTTAAAAAGCTGGAAATAGAACTGCCATATGACCCAGCAATCCCACTCCTGGGCTAACACACCAATGAAACCAGAACTGAAAGAGACATGTGTACCCCAATGTTCATTGCAGCACTGTTTATAATAGCCAGGACATGGAAGCAACCTAGATGCCCATCAGCAGACGAATGGATAAGAAAGCCATGGTACATATACACAATGGAATATTACTCAGCCGTTTAAAAGAATACATTCAAATCAGTTCTAATGAGATGAATGAAACTGGATCCCATTATACAGAGTGAAGTAATCCAGAAAGAAAAACACCAATACAGTATACTAATGCATCTATATGGAATTTAGAAAGATGGTAACGATAACCCTATATGCAAGACAGAAAAAGAGACACAGGTGTATAAAACACACTTTTGGACTCTATGGGAGAAGGCGAGGGTGGGATGATCTGAGAGAATAGCATCAAAACATGTATATTATCAAGTGTGAAACAGATCGCCAGTCCAGGTTGGATGCATGAGACAAGTGCTCGGGGCTGGTGCACTGGGATGACCCAGAGGGATGGGATGGGGAGGGAGGTGGGAGGGAGGTTCAGGATGGGGAACACATGTAAATCCATGGCTGATTCATGTCAATGTATGGCAAAAACCACTACAATATTGTAACGTAATTAGCCTCCAACTAATAAAAATAAATGAAAAACAAAAATGACTAATGGAGTGGGTTGCCATTCCCTACTCCAGGGGATCTTTCTGATCCAGAGGCTGAACCTGTGTGTCCCATTTTCCTGCATTGCAGACATATTATTTATACCTGAACCACCTGGGAAGCCCTGGGAGCCTAGGAGATGCCTCTGAGTAATCTCAAAATCTGTCTTCCACATTTCAGGAAATCATCAAAAGGTGAGCCATGGTTGTTTCTGGGAACTTCTTTTCTGTCCTTTCCTGCCTTAGCTGCCAGGTGCATTTTCATATGGCTTGTGCCTAGGCTCATTACTGGTTGCACAGTTTTTGTCTCTCTCTGTCACATGCTCAGAAGTTGGTCACCTTTCACTGTTCAGCCCGACTGTTGAGATGGTTGGTCATTTGTGCTGTTAGCTGCACAGTGCCTCATCTCACACAAAGGGTTCATTGGGACAGTTGTGGCAGCTTCTATGGCTGGTGAGCTCTTGGTACCCTCATTATCAGAATAGGCTCAGGTACATCTCAAGAACCCTCCCTTGGACTCACATCTAGGCTGTATTATCAGGAACTGGGGGGAAAAAAAAGTGATGCTGAAAATCTTTAAAACAAAAGGCTTCAGATTATTTTCCAATGAAAGTTGGCCCCACTACAAAAAGGGGGACCAATAAAAATGGTCTTTTAATGGCACACTAAATTATAACACAATCCTCCAACATAATCTCTTTTGTTGTTCCTTATGTTGAAACTTTCATGGCCCTTAGTCAGAATCCAGATCTGAGCAACTCATGCCATATGTGTGTTTCTGTTGTTGCCTTATCCCCCATTCCTCATCTCCTTCTCCATCAGATTTTCTGGCCCATGACTTCTGTAATCAAAACACTGAATAAACTCTTCTAATATTCTAAAGAATCCCCTTCTAACTCCTTATATCTCTGGAGGGGATGGTGGGAGAATGAACCAAACCTCCCCCATTTTTGAAAGTTCCCTTACTTCTTCAGATTCTGCTGATCAAATTAAGACCCCATCTCCCCAGAGGGACAATTCCTGCTGGGAAAACATCGTTTCATCCAGTCTACCCCTGTTATCATAGCCAATTTAAACATTCTCTGGTTTAAAAATTTTAACTATGAGATCATGACCATAGAAATAAAAAAGACAATAGAGCTGTGATATTCTTTAATTTCCAGAGAAAAAATGGTTAAAATGAAATCTTTTTGAAATTGCAAAACTGGTTCTTTTCACATGTGCAATTAGAAAAAGCTGCCTTGTTGAAATACATTTTTTTTGGAGCTCCAATTGCAAGAAAACAGAAACGTGCCTAGGAAAAAGACTGGAGTCCTTATGTCCTTGAGATACACAGCCCACTCTGCCTGAGATTTCAAACTTGGGCAAATTAGTAGAACTTCAAGCCAAGAGAAAAACAGGAGAATGGGCAAAGAGACATTTTAAATCTCTCGTGGAAAAGTATGAGATCTCTGTCTGTCCTGATTTATGTATCTCTCAATGTGTGTCTTTGTCTTTGGATAATATTGCCACTGTTAATTTGTTAATGAGTTCTAATTCAATTGGCCTAAGGAAAAGTAAGCACTTATAAATCAAACAATCCTAAATACAAGAGAAATTAAACTAAATGAATATCAGGTTCATGTGAAAAGGGAAATGTTGTCGTTCAGTAGCTAAGATGTGTCTGACTCTTTGAGACCCCATGGACTGCAGAATGCCAGGCTTCCCCGTCTTTCACTTTCTTCTGGAGTTTGCTCAAATTCATGTCCATTGAGTTGGTGATGCTATCTAATCAGCTTATCCTCTGCCACCCTCTTCTCCTTTTGCTTTCCTCCTTTCCCAGCATCAGGATCTTTTCCAATGAATTATTGCATTGGGAAATATTCAAAGTTAAATTAATACATGATGGTTTGTTTAACTAATTAATATGGACATATCTGAAGAATCATCAACATTAAAAACAATACTTTTATTGTGACTAGGTTCAATATAAACAAAAGAAGATTCTGTTGTATCTATTGCAAATTTTCCAGCAAGGGAAGTAACTCAATGTAAAGAAACTTTTAAGGAAAGAAAATGCAAAGGTGATAAGAGTTTTGCATGATTTATGTTTACCAATCTACAGAGTACTGATATAAAGGACAGTTTATATATTTTTTTAAGAAAATAGGATGTGTTTTTAATAAAATATATAAGAAATGAATTACATTTTATTAAGTGAAAAGGAAGTATGTATGACTTAAAAACGACTGTCTCTGAATGAACAAAGTGATGAATACAGAAAGTGAAAAAAATGTTTGCAGAAAGTAGACCCCAAGAAAAGAGTTTTGTGAGTGGTACAAGTTTCTTAAGACACACTAAACTGCCTTTGAAATATTTTCTTGTTACTTTGGCTAAGTGAATAATTATTGTTTCATAGAATTTGATTTTCTCTATTAAGAGAAAAAAGTTTTCTTGGAATGCTGCTTTAGATAACAGATTATGTGAATTACTTTGCCTATAAGTGATTTATATTTGTTTTTTCAAATGTTTTGTTACTTTGGTAAAATAAATAAACATCATTTCACAATGATCTATGAGAATTATGACACATGTAGATAAAGTACATTTTGCTTCTATAAAAATTAATTCCTGATTCATTGTCAAACTTTGGTATCCCAATGTCCTTAAAACATGGCAATGATCTACTCCTAAATCAGGGAATTTAAAATGAGTAAACAATGGCTGTAAATCACAGTCAGGGTTATAAAAAATCCAAGATGGCCACTTGGCTTTTCCCTGCTCTCTAACAAATGTCACCTTTTAATTTGATGGGATAAATTCTTTCCTGGCTGCAGTGTTGATGGAGGAAAAACAATGGAGGAAAAAATAAAAAAAAACAAACCAAAAAAAAAAAAAAAATGTTAAACATGTGTTTTCCACTTGGGAAATACTTTTTACAGTCTCCAATGATCAGGGGACCCACTTCACTGAACAAATCATACAAGCCTTAACAAAAACTTCACAAACTTCTTAAAACAATTGCTGTCATTATCATCCTCAGTCATCAGGCAAAAGACAGCAGGACAAATATTAACTACATGGGATTAAATAAACTGCTAAATATGATTGTAGTTTTCATGACTTTTTAATGTGACATATTACTGGGTTTTAGTCTTTGTTTTCAGATATAAAGAAGCTCTTCTCCTCAAGCTACTTAAAACAATTTGGTAATTTACATCTGTGGGTAAAATTATAACATTTTCCTTTTCTCTCTGTCTTGTCCCTCCAGAAATGGGAGACACTTGTGTTCTGGGAAGCCTTATCAGGTATATTAAAAGGCTGCTTTCAACATGTGCAAAAGTATCAAAGTATTTTGGGAAGTTCAAGAAGAAAACGAAAAATCACCTAGGCAAAATCTGATGACAGGCCTATAGTATCTATAGTCAATGGATCAAAATTATTTTAAAAAGCAAATTAGCATTTGCTGTGTTTAATATAAATGGGGATAATTTTAGAAAAAAATACATTTCACTAAATATTAAATTCCAGTTTTGTTAATTAAGGTCTACATTTACCAAGACTCACTTCTCAGTTAGTTCCTTGATGTTACGTTATACTATTGCAAGATTTAATTGAGTTAAGAAAAGGACATTCTAAGTTTGTTTCTGAAGCTTAACTTCAAAATCTTTCTTTGAATAAAGACCAGTTGTTTCATGATCTATAACCAGTTAAACACCATGCTATAATCATTTAACAAACAAAGTCAGACTACCTAGATATATACTAGGCTATACCTAATGAAAGTTCTTAAATTCTTACTCGTGGCCTTACTATTACTTCTAACTATATTTTTTCTTATATTGTCTATTTCAGAAAGTTGCTGTCTCTTACACTACTAAATGATGGTATATAGTTCCACATGAGATCAATGATTGTAATAATGTAACTCTAGATACAGGAAGAAACAAAAAGGGGGAATGTTTTCCTGGACTACAAGAGACTACCAGCAAGGCAAGTATGGCCCAGAACTTTTGCTATTTTCATGGTCTAATCCAGTAAGAGCAAAGTGAGTGACCTCTCAGAAAAATCTTTGCCAGAACTTGGGAATGAGCATTCCTAGCACCATGGGACAAAATGGACATGAGATGCCCCTGAAACCATGGTCAAATTTATGGCCATGAAGGTGTCCTGCCAACTGGAAATTGGCAATTTCTATCTGCCTCTACAAAGGTTAAATTAAGAACCACTTCACCTGCTGACCTTCAACACCCCCTGAAAGGAGTTCAGGTAGAAATCAGAAATGAGACATTCTGTGCTCTGGGAAAAGCTGGCAGAACAGGCCTTCAAATAGCTATATATTTTCAGGTAAAGATTTTCATAAGCCCCAATTATTGCATCTTTTCATACCTAGAGAAACACTAACGTCATGGACCAATGTCTGTCTGATCCTGGTTCTCCTAGCTAGCCCCTCTTTTAGGCCCCTTGGCAGCTTTTCTACTTCTATTAACCTTTGGGCCATATATCTCTAACCATCTTACTAAGCTTGTTTCTTCTAGAATACAACAAATACCTTTCCAGTTGGTGCTACAAGGATACCAGCCAGTTAGCACATGGACTATACTAGAACAAGCTGCCTTTTCATTCCATGGACTCTTACCTCCTTTTGTAAATGCGCACTGACAGAGATTGGGCCTTGGGACCCAGGACCCCACAATGCCCTGTCTGGCAGGAAGAAGCTAGAGTTAGTCTTTGCCCCTTTGTCCAGTGACCCAGGCCCCCATGACCCAAGATGAGGATAGACAGGTTCACACTAGCAGGGTGTTAAGGGAACAAAGATTCGGCCCATAGATAAAAAGAGGGGGGATTGTTGAGTCCTGCCCCAAGGCCACATGTGCAAGGCCTTGTACTAAGATCACAGAAGCAGAGCCCAGTGTGAAGATCACCTCTGAAACTGACTGACCCCCATTATAACCATTGACAAAAGCCCCCCTGATCATCACCAGCAGCTTCCTGACCCCAAATTGGGCAAGGATGCCCACCCTAGTATTCACTCTATAGTGTCTTAACCAATCACCTAAAGTACAAGTCAAGCAAGGGTGAAACTTGAGTATGCAAATGTGGATTTGGATAAAAGCCAGGAATGAAGGAGTAGGTAAACAATGAAATAAGGATAAGGAGATACAAAAAAGCAATCTCAGGATCAAGAGTACCTTATTTGAAGCTTAGGAGGACACAAAATCTATTTGCTTATTGCCAATGACCAGATAGTACTGACTGCAACTGTAGGATCAGCTCTTTCCCGCTGCCTTACATAGATGCAGGCACTTGATTAGAAAGCTTCCTACAAAATTCTGGCCTTGGTCTTGCCTTATTAACAAAACTGATTTATAACAACCCATGAGCAAAGTATCACTAAATAGTCTTCCTTATGTGGATTCTAGGATTGATTTTCTTTAGAGTGAATTATATTCTAGAGTTAATTTTTTAATAATATTCATTTACTTTTTCATGGATGTGATGGCATCTTATCTGTGTATGTGATTAAATCCAAGTTCCCGTGTCCAATGTACCGTTATGCCAGACAAGGCAAAAATTTGGAGTTTGGAGTAGAGAAAGCCTTATTGCAAGGGCCAAGTAAGGAAAATAAGTGGTTAAGCTCAAAAAGCCGGAACTCCCCAATGATTTTGAGGAAACAGTTTTTTAATGGCATAATACAGAGTGACAGCTGCATTATGTGTGACTTTCTTCTGATTTGTTGGTGGTGAGCTAACCAAGTAGTATTACACCAACCAGTATGGGATCTGCAAGCCTTTGGTCAGTATGTAATTGCCACCCTCCACCAGGTGGGAGTCTTGGTTTCTGCAGAACTCAAAAATATGCATTAGATTATTACCTTTATCCCTTTAGGAGAAACTGGTATTCCTGTGAATCATTTGTCTTAATAATGATAACAACCTGAGGCTGCTTTTTTGAAACTCACAGAAAGCCTAAGAGACTAAAGACTTTTTTCCCTTACAAACAAGAAATAAGGAACATAGAGGGGTGTTTCACCTGGGATGACTCTGCATGGCTTCATGTATTTACTCAGACATTCCCAATGACAGTGAACTTTAAAAAGCAGCAACACATATGGAGGCTTTCTATCCCTACCTCCCCAACTACTACTCCCACCACACTAGCTAAAATCAAGGCTGATTTTTTTTTATATCCCCCAAACAGAGCAAACTCATTTTTAGCTACATGTTAATAATCTTGCTTTCCAGGGCCTCAGACATTATTTCCCTGTTAACAGTAACTTTTCAAAATAAGATATTTTGGTAACAGCATGATTTTAAGTTAGGTGCATCAGGGATCTTATTTATGAGACTAGATATAAACTATTTTAACCTGAAAACATGTTTTCTTTGTTGCATTTTAATGAATGATGACTATTCTAGAATGAATATTCATTCCAGAATAGTAACAGGTCCTCTTCCTGGCTATACAAACTAAGTGCTATTTTAAAAAAATGTGCAGGATATTGTGAGCCCAGAGACCTTCTTTTCCTGTTTCAGGAAAAAGTTATCTCTAATGGTGCAAATGCCATGAAAAAAAAAAAAAAAGGTTAAAATAAGGTTTTATTCTGAAGGATTAGCCAAAAAAATGAACTATATGGTCCACACAGTCAAGCTATGGTCTCTCCAGTAGTCATGTACAGATGTTAGAGTTGGACCATAAAGAAGGCTGAGTGTTGAAGAATTGGTACTTTTGAATAATGGTGCTTGAGAAGACTCTCGAGAGTCCCTTGGACTGCAAAGAAATCAAGCCCGTCAATTCTAAGGGAAACCAACCCTGAATATTCATTGGCAGGACCGATACTGAAGCTGAAACTCAGATACTTTGGTTACCTGATGGGAAGAGCTGACTCACTGGAAAAGACCTTGATGCTGGGAAAGTTTGAGGGTAAGAGGAGAAGGGGGCAACAGAGGATGAGATGGTAGGATGGCATCACTGACTCAATGGACATGAGTTTGAGAAAACTTCAAGTGATAGTGAAGGACAGGGAAGCCTGGAATGCTATAGTTGAAGGGGGACTTGAACAGTTAGCAGCTGAACAACAACAACAATCTCATGGATAACTATAGGAGAAGAGGAAGTATGCAGTGGAGGAGTGAAATTATATTCAAGGGGAATGATGTTTCACTCCATTCTTGTGGGGAGCAGAGCACAGAATAAGCAAGCTAAATATTCCCAAATTGTAATTATTTTTATTAAATATTTCCCTGCACTTAAAGATTATCTCTATAACATAATGAAATATATCATTTGTTGTCTTAAAAGAAAAAAAAAAAAAAAAACCAGAAACCAAATATTTTCTTCCAGAAATCTATGTCTGAATTTCAATAGCTCCTACTAGGTGGAAAATTGTATGTTATAAAGCAATGTGGAACAAGAAACAGACTTTGGTTTTAAAAATCAAGCCAGTTATAAGAAGGAAGTAATCAGCCTTTAAAGTTTAAATTGAATATATTTTACTTTTCAGTAAAAAGAAAAAAATAATTAGATTTCAATTTTCTTCCTGTAATATTGAATTTGGGTTAAACAACTCCTAGCTATGATTCTTCATTAATCTCCAGATCAAATTTATCCATGATTAGGACTATCATGGGGACCTCAAAAACAATAATTGTTGTTATTGTTGATTGTTTAACAATCATTAAAGCCTATTCACAGAAATAGAAAAGTGGGCAAAAGTCATGAGGAAACAGCTCTCTCTCTCTCTCTCTCTCTCTCTCTCTCTTTCTCTCTCTCTCTCTCACACACACACATACACACGTACAGTCACACATTATCCACAAAAGTATTCCTTAAATAAAAAAGAAATTGTTCAAATTTATACATAATACAAATAAAAACAAAGACATTATTTTCACCTATCAAACTGGCAAATATCTTTTAAAAAGTAATCTCCAAGTTGACAAGAAATCTCTTATGAAATTCATGGATCATTCCCTGGTGGCTCGGAGGGTAAAGAGTCTGCCTGCAATGTGGGAGACGCAAGTGCGATTCCCTAGGTATGGAAGATCCCCTAGAGAAGGAAATGGCAACCCACTCCAATACCATGGATAGAGGAGCCTGGTGAGCTATAGTCCATAGGGTTGCAAAGAGTTGGACATAACTGAGCAACTACACTTTCTTTCTTTCTTTTATATTGAATGGATTGTAAGTTGGCATTTTTAGGAAACTATTTTTATCAGTATGTGCCCAAGTTACAAAAATGTTGATGCATTTTGATTTAGATATTTCACATCTGGGAATTTACTCTGAGAAAATAAGCATTGAATTATAGATTAATGTTGAAAAGTGAAAGTGACAGTCACTCAGTTGTATCCGACTCTGCAACCCAGACATCCTATAATGTGAGAGCCAGACATCCTGGAATTTGAAGTCAAGTGGGCCTTAGGAAGCATCACTATGAACAAAGCTAGTGGAGGTGATGGAATTCCAGTTGAGCTATTTCAAATCCTAAAAGATGATGCTGTGAAAGTACTGCATTCAATATGCCAGCAAATTTGGAAAAACTCAACAGTGGCCACAGGACTGGAAAATGTCAGTTTTCATTCCAATCACAAAGAAAGGCAATGCCAAAGAATATTCAAACTACTGTACAATTGCACTCATCTCACAAGCTAGTAAAGTAATGCTCAAAATTCTCCAAGACAGACTTCAACAACACGTGAACCATGAACTTTCAGATATTCAGGTTGGATTTAGAAAAGGCAGAGGAAGCAGAGATCAAATTGCCAACATCTGCTGGATCATGGATAAAGCAAGAGAGTTTCAGAAAAACATCTATTTCTGTTTTATTGACTACATCAAAACCTTTGTGTGGATCACAAGAAACTGTGGAAAATTCTTCAAGAGATAGGAATACCATACCACCTGACCTGCCTCTTGAGAAACCTGTATGCAGGTCAGGAAGCAACAGTTAGAATTGGACATAGAACAACAGACTGGTTCCAAATCGGGAAAGGAGTACATCAAGGCTATATGGGAGGAGAAGGGGACTACAGAGGATGAGATGGTTGAATGGCATCACCGACTCAGTGTACATGAGTTTGGGTAGACCCCAGGAGTTGGTGATGGACAGGGAGTCCTGGCGTGCTGCAGTCGAAGGGGTCTCAAAAAGTTAGACGTGACTGAGTGACTGAACTGAACTGAACTGCAACCCATGGACTGTAGCCCACCAGGGTCCTCTGTTCCTTCTGTTCATGAAATCATGAGATTTCCTAGGCAAGAATACTGGAGTAAGTATCCATTCCCTTCTCCAGAGGATCCTCCTTCCAAATCAGGGATCGAATCCAGATCTCTGCATTGCAGGCAGATTCTTTGACATATGAGCTACCAGGGAAACCCATTGTTGATGCTGAGTCAGTTCAGTTGTGTCTGACTCTTTGTGACCCCATGGACTTCAGTATGCCAGGCTTCCCTGTCCATCACCATCTCCCAGAGCTTACTCAAACTCATGTCCATCGAGTCAGTGATGCCATCCAACCATCTCATCCTCTGTCGTCCCCTTCTCCTCCTGCCTTCAATCTTTCCCAGCATCAGGGTCTTTCCTAGTGAGTCAGGTCTTTGCACCAGGTGGCCAAAGTATTGGAGTTTCAGCTTCAGCAACATTCCTTCCAATGAATATTCAGGAGTGATTTCATTTAGGATAGACTGATTGGATTTCTTTGCAGTCCAAGGTACTCTCAAGAATCCTCCAACACCACAGTTCAAAAGCATCAATTCTTCTGTGCTCAGCTTTCTTTATAGTCCAACTCACATCCATACATGACTACTAGAAAAACCATAGCTTTGACTAGATGGACATTCCAGGATGTGTGGCTCTAGGTGAGTGATCACACCATCATGGTTATCTACGTCATGAAGGTCTTTTTGTATCGTTCTTCTGTTATTCTTGCCACCTGATGTGATGCTTATCAAAGCATTAATTATAATAATTAAATTGTATAGAAATGCAAATATTCAGAAATAGGGAAATTTTAATAAATTATAATATTTTATATGAAGATTAAGTGTATTTTGAAAATGGCATAGGAAACTTTTTTCTTTATTTTTAATTGAAGGTTAATTGGTTTACAATTTTGAGGTGTGACAGAAAACAGGAAAATTCTGTAAAGCAATTATCCCTCAATAAAAAATAAATTAATTTAAAAAACATCTTAAAATTTAAAAAAATATGGAATGCTTCATGAATTTGCATGTCATCTTTACACAGAGCCTTTACTAATTTCTACATCATTCCAATATTAATATATGTGCTACTGAAGTGAGCACAGGAAACATTTTTAACTAAAACAAACAAACAAACAAAAAAATAGGATACCAACTATACATTTGACAGGCTTGCAATTGTAATAAATATATAAATACAAAAATAAAATATTAATATATACACTATACAGGTTGAAAACACTAATGGAAATTCACCAAATATTAGATGTGATTTCCTTTTTTTTTTTTTTTTTTTTTAGATGTGGGTGAATTTTAAGGAACATTCTTTTTTTTTTTTTTTTAAGGAACATTCTTATTAATATACTTCTTTTTTTTTTTTTAGTTTTTTAGCAACTGGATAACTTTTAATTAGCTTAGCATTCTATACCTCCAAAATCCTTATATTATGTTATGAGAATGTCAAGGGCAATGAAGTCTGATAGCTTTTTTTATAAGAATATTTTTCAAACAGACCCTATATTAATATATTTCTTATTAAAATATTTCTCTAGCCTAGATTGTAAGCTAAAGAGAGGGAGAGAAAGATGGGATTTTAAAACCTTGTGTTCTGAGCAGTGGGATTTTAGTTGTTTAAGTGAAAGTGGAAATGTAATCAAGCAAATATATCTACCAAATAGCTACAAAGCCCAGACATATAAAGAAAGCTGCAGACTAACAATTCTGAAGTTAATGTTTCCATAACCAAAGGGAGAAGCATGAATATTTTTTCTCTTTTGAAAGAACCAGGACATTTTAGATATTTAATAATAAACCTCTGAAAATGTTTGTTTTCATAATCTGATATGAAAGATTCATAGTCATAAAAACCTCTTAAGGTCTAATTTCTCTTCTTCACTGAAAGATTGAGTACTGTCTCCTGGAAAGCCACCTTAACTTTCAGAGTCTGAACATTATGGTGGACCAATACTTAGCTCAAATAATTAATTGTTTACTTAGGGCATAGGTTAATTTTATTTATACATTTTAATGCATGGAAAGGTATAAAAAAGGTCTTAATAATGATGTGCTCACTCAGCTAGAGCCAGACATCCTGAAGTGTGAGGTCAAGTGGGCCTTAGGAAGAAATACTATAAACAAAGCTAGTGGAGGTAATGGAATTCCAGATGAGTGATTCAAATCTTAAAAGATGATGCTGTGAAAGTTCTGTATTCAATATTTTAGCAAATTTGGAAAATTCAGCAGTGGCCAAAAGACTGGAAAAGTCAGTTTTTGCTCCAATTCCAAAGAAGGGCAGTGCCAAATAGTATTCGAACAAGCATACGGCTGCACTAATTTTCCATGCTACTAGGGATGCTTTTGAACTGTGGTGTTGGAGAAGACTCTTGAGAGTCCCTTGGGCTGCAAGGAGATCCAGCCAGTCCATCCTAAAGGAGATCAGTCCTGAGTGTTCATTGGAAGGACTGATGTTGAACCTGAAACTCCAATACTTTGGCCACCTGATGAGAGGAGCTGATTCATTTGAAAAGACCGTGATGGTGGAAAAGATCGAAGGTAAGAGAAGGAAACAACAGAGGATGAAATGGTTGGATGGCATCACCAACTCAATGGAGATGAGTTTGTGTAAACTCCAGGAGTTGGTGATGGACAGGGAGGCCTGGTGTGTGGTGGTCCTTGAGGTCGCAGAGTCGGACACGACTGAGTGATTGAACTCAACTGAAGATAATGATCAAAAACCTTCAACAGTATGTGATCAGAAACCTTCCAGATGCACAAGCTGGGTTTAGAGAAGGAAGAGGAACCAAAGATCAAATTGCCAACATTCGTTGGATCATAGAGAAAACAAGAGAATTCCAGAAAAACATCTACTTCAGCTTTGCTGACTATGCTAAAGTCTTTGACCATGTGGATCACAACAAACTTTGCGGAAATTATGTGGAAAATTCTTAGAGATGGCAATACTAGACCACCTTACCTGTCTCCTGACAAACCTGCCTGTGGGTTAATAAGCAAAAATTAAAACTTCACATAGAAAAATGGGTTGATTCAAAATTGGGAAAGGAGTATGACAAGGCTGTTTATTGCTCCCCTGCTTATTTAACTTCTATGAAGAGTACATCATGCAAAATGCCAAGCTGAATGAATCACAAGCTGGAATCAAAATTGCAGGGAGAAATATTAACAACCTCATATTATGCAGATGATGCCACTCTAATGGCAGAAGGTGGTGATGGTTTAATCATTAAGTCATGACTGACTCTTGTGATCCCATGGACTGTAGCCTGCCAGGCTCCTCTGTCCATGGTATTCTCCAGGCAAGAATACTGGAGTGGGTTGCCATTTCCTTCTCCAGAGGATCTTCCTGACCCAGGAATGAAACCCAGGTCTCCTTCATTGCAGGCAGATTCTTTACCAAATAAGCTATGAGAGACGTCCTATGGCAGAAGGTGAGAAGCCTCTTGATGAGGATGAATGAGGAGAATGAAAAAGCTGACTAAAAACTCACCATTCAAAAAAGTAGGATCATGGCGTCTGGTCCCATATTTCTTGGCAAATAGAAGGGTAAAAAGTAGAAGCAGAGACATATTTTATTTTCTTGGGCTCTGAAATCACTGTGAAGGTGACTGCAGCTATAAAATTAAAAGATACTCCCTGGAAGGAAAGCTATGACAAACCTAGACAGTATATTATAAACAGAGAAATCACTTTGCTGACAAAGGTCCATAAAGTCAAAACAATAGTTTTCTCAGTAGTCATGTACAGATGTGAGAGTTGGACCATAAAGAAGTCTGAGCACTGAAGAATGGATGCTTTTGAACCATGGTGCTGAAGAATCTCTTGAGAGTCTCTTGGACAGCAAGGAAATCAAACCAGTCAATACTGAAGGAAATTCATTGGAAGGACTAATGCTGAAGCTTTAATCCTTTGGCCAAATGATATGAAGAGCCAAGACACTGGATAAGGCTCTGATGCTGGGAAAGTTTGAGGGCAGGAGGAGGAGGTGATGACAGAGGCTGAGATGGTTAGATAGCATAACTGACTCAATGGACATGAATTTGAGCAGACTTCAGGGGACAGTGAAGGACAGGGAAGGAAATAGACTCCAATCCATGGAGTCAAAAAGTTTCAACAGAACTTAGCAATTCAACAACAATATTTGAGCTCAGTTCAGTTCAGTCACTCAATCATGTCTGACTCTTTGTGACCCCAAGGACTGCAGCATACCAGGCTTCCCTGTCCGTCACTAACTCACAGAGCTTACTCAAACTCACATCCATTGAGTCGGTGATGCCATCCAACCATCTCATCCTCTGTCATCCATTTCTCCCCCCACTTTCAATCTTTCCCAGCATCAGGGTCTTTGCAAATGAGTCAGTTCTTTGCATCAGGTGGCCAAAGGATTGTAGTTTCAGCTTCAGCATCAGTCCTTCCAATGAATATTCAGGACTGATTTTCTTTAGGATGGACTGGTTGGATCTCCTTGCAGTCCAAGGGACTCTCAAGAGTCTTCTCCAACACCACAGTTCAAAAGCATCAATTCTTTGGCACTCAGCTTCGTTTATAGTCCAACTCTCACATCCATATATGACTAGTGGAAAAAAGTATAGCTTTGACTAGACAGACCTTTGTTGGCAAAGTAAAGTCTCTGATTTTAATATGCTGTCTAGGTTGGTCATAACTTTTCTTCCAAGGAGCAAGCGTCTTTTAATTTCATGGCTGCAATCACCTTCTGCAGTGATTTTGGAGACCCCCCCAAAAAAAGCCTGTCACTGTTTCCATTGTTTCCCCATCTATTTGCCATCAGGTGATGGGACCAGATGCCATAATCTTAGTTTTCTGAATGTTGAGTTTTAAGCCAATTTTTTCACTCTCCTCTTTCACCTTCATCAAGAGACTCTTTAGTTCTTCTTAGCTTTCTGCCATAAGTGTGGTGTCATCTGTGTATCTGATGTTATTGATATTTCTCCTGGCAATCTTGATTCCAGCTTGTGCCTCATCCAGCCCAGCATTTTTCATGATGTACTCTGCATATAAGTTAAATAAACACAGTGACAATATACAGCCTTGAAATACTCCTTTCCCAATTTGGAACCAGTCTTTTGTTCCATGTCCAGTTCTAACTGTTGCTTCTTGACCTACATACAGATTTCCCAGGAGACAGGTCAGGTGGTCCAGTATTCCCATCTCTTGAAGAATTTTCCACAGTTTGTTGTGATCCACATGTCGAAGGCTTTGGCATAGTCAATAAAACAGAAGTAGATGTTTTTCTGGAACTCTCTCACTTTTTCTATGATCCAATGGATGTTGGCAATGTGAACAATATGAATATTATTTTCTATATTGTCTTCTGATGATATGAGATTGTATAATATTTGTACTATTTATATTTGTTCATTCCTCTCTCTAGATGTTTGTTCATTTTCTTATTACTCTTCCAAAACCCAACGTAAGTCCCCCATTAGCCATGAAAATTTCATTGACTCAACAGTACTCACTGTATTCTCTCCCTTAAGCATTTAAATCTCTATACAGTTTAACAGTTGATTAGAGAGTAATTTTTTCCATAGTTTTTCAATTAGTCTGAGTGTACTCTAATGCAAGAATCTTGAGGTATGATTGTTTTATTTTCCTCCCCAGTGCCTCATAGTGTTATTCAAAATAAAACTAATTGAATGATTTCCATACACGTTTGAAGTAGTTCAATGTGCCTTAGCAATTTTTTGTTAAAACAATTTAATACATTGGGTACCGTGAGGTTTTTAAAGATAATACTCGAAGTAATGTAAAAGAATGGGGACCAGATGAGTGTTCATTTCAATATGGCAGGGGAACATTTCCAATGCTGAAGGAATGGTTCTTTCCACCACCTCCTGTGTAAACTCTGGCTTCTCACACCTTAATTATTTAACATTCTCTGCCTGGCATGAAATCAGAAGAGATTGGCTCATTAATGTTCCACTCCAGCACATGTTATTTCCAAAACAATTTAAGACATTCATGAATATTTCATTGTCTTCATAAGTGCCAGGGAGATGGCACCATTCCCTAAGAAACCAAATGCGATTTTCTAGGTTTGCTTCCCTGCAATTACAACCAAAAAGTGTGTATTCCCTCAATGATCATTTCTGTGAATCAGTACGTATTAGCCAGTGACATACGTGGAAAGCAGAGTCTGAAACAGGGACGTAATTTGAAAAAAGGCATTTGGAGGAATTCTTCCTTTTAAAGGCAGATGCTTGCCTGCTTCAACCTGCATATACATATGTCAGAACTCAGGAGAGATTAATAAAGTTTAATCTAACATAATTTCTTACTGGCACTTAATGAAAGTTAAAAAACATGTAAGTAAATTTAGCCACAGAAAATATTTCTAAAATGATAAGGAAAAAGACTCTGGTATTTTTCTTTTTTCTTTTTTTTCCCCTCTAGCTTTCTTTCAGATATAATACTTCATGGAAAGGCTAAACAGTTTGAATCACTATTGTTCTGTTTTCTCACCATCTTCTTTCACACTCTTCCCTATATTTTCAAGAGTCATATAATTGTGACCATAAGGAAGAGCTGTTTAATTCAACCATATCCAAGCTATGAGCCAATTTGAAAATAGAAAGTTAAAACAAAAAGTGTACCACATTTCAAAGTACCCCAGGTCCACAATAGTTAGTGAATATGATAATATATAGGACATAAGAATGATAAACACTGCATTGTTAAAATAAGATATTTTCTAGATATTATTTCTATGGAAATGTACATTTGACACCCTAGAATTCTTTTAGCACAGGAATTACTTTCCCATTTTATATGTAAGAAAACTGACATGGAGTAGTTAAAAAATTTGTATCAAAAAATATTAGATTAACTTAATTGTAAAACTCACACCTCTGATCAGTCCAAATCTCTTTAGTTGAAACCAGGTGATATATCCTAAGGGGCACTCCTTACTTGGAGACTTAACAGATATTCTCTGAGAAAGATTAGCTCTCCAATATAAACACTGCTTCAAAGTATTTGGAAGTTGTGTGCAAGATCTAGTTCAAAATTAGTATGGAAAGCTCTAAAATACCTCCAGCTGACACCTGATCATCTTTTTTTCCCATAATTTAAAAATAACTTTTGAAAATATATGACACTAAGAATGTAACATTTGGAATACAGAACTGGGTGCAAACTCAATAGCTCAGTAGCGCTCATTTGAAATCCTTATTAGACCATGTTCCTGTCTGTCTCCAAAGGCTCACTTTTTTTTCTATTTCCATGAGAAGAACAGGTCATTATCTGCAGTTTGGCCAAAAAATGAACAATTAAAATGCAGTTTGACCATTACTAAAAAGAAGTTACCATATTGTAACTTCACTCAGTATCATGCACTTTAAAAAAAAGTAAATATAATTCTTGATGCATTCTCTGAAAATTAAACTTTGCTATAGTTTGAAACTATAACTGAAGATCAATCCAGTTCTTTCAATTATGTCACCTCTTTTTCCTGTGGTCAGTTTTGCAAGTAGACAGTTATATACAATTATAATTGCTATTTTCTCAAATGTTAAGAGCTTAAAATAATTTAAAAAATCTGTTTGACTAATGAAAATAGAATTAAAGGACTCTGAAGTTGGAGAATTTCATGATGGAAGGGACACAGAGCTCTGAGATGCCACTAGATGAATTGTCTTTTCATCATCATATTGTATAGTGATAAAACAAAAAAAAAATTCTATTGTATGAAGCCACTGTATTTGAAAATTATTGTTTTAATTGTTGCCAATCCCCAATGGGTTGGTGACTCCTCAATGAGTCTTTTGCCCAGTGTTGACATGCCAATCAAACAAAATTGGATTCACTATCACAGAGGAGGAAATATTGTTTGATCAAGGAATATTGATCCTTCCTTGAGAGGAGAGGAAGTACTCTAAAAACACCTTCTTCCTGAGGGGAGATGATAGGAGGAATTCTAAGGGCTATAAAGGAAGTTTATCATCAGAACTATAGGAAAGGGATAGAGATTTTCAGGGACAGCTAGGGTATGTGCAATCTTCTACATTTCTTTGTACATGGCACAAACTGTGCCCAGCAAAACGCAAGCTTCCCCCACTGGACAGAGACTTCAGCATGGTAATGAAGCAAAGATAACTTTTGGTCACCTCCAAGCCTCATATGCCAGACATGCCAATCAGAGTTGGTTCAGGGCAGTTGATCATTGCATATCTCTTGAAGTACAGATGTAAAACATTTTGACAAATGCCAAATGCTTTAAAATAAGCTTAGAAATAAACCAAAACAAGGTTCCTTTAGTTCCCAGGGGGCAGGTATGGGTTGACATAACAACTAACATTATTTATCCTAATAAACTATTTTTAAAGCCCTGCCCACTTGTTGAATAGCACCACTATAAATCCAGGAGCCTAAACCAGAAGCTTGGCATTAGTTTCAATTTTTGTTTTTTTTTTCCAATTCCTTTGTCCAATCTCTTATAAAGCATTTTAGATTCTACTTTCAGATGTAGTATTTTGAAATATATACATTTCTTTGCACCACCAGTCCACAACCTTATTTCAGGCTACCAATACTCTCCCAAATTACATAGTCTCAAAGTAATTTATCCTCTACCCCAACTCCTGATACCCAGTAATCTATTTAATACATTGCAGCTCAACTGATCTTTTAAGGGTCCAGTCTGGTCATATAATTTCCCCATTCAGTATCTTTCAAGGACTTACTATTGCCAGAGGGTACAGTCCTAATTATTTAGACCACTTATTAGAACTCTAATGAATTAACCTGCTTTTCTTATCAACCTCAATTCACTGTTTGCCCTTCAACTTTATGTAGTTTCTTGAATGTGCCATATTTTCCCATGCCGCTGAGTATTTGCATATTCTGCCTAAAGTTCTGTCCATGATGTTACTCTCTCTTCCTACTTATTTTCACTTTATATTTTGATTTTCCTTGGATAACTCCCATAAATTCCTGAAATAGGTAGTTATGTGCCTTATGTTGCATCATCACAGAATATGGATCTGTTGACTGAAAAAATATATAGTCATAACCTGAAAGTACAGAGTTACTTTATTTGATGGTAATGTTTAGGACTCCAAGCCCCAAAGACAGTATCTCAGTAGCTCTGAGAAAACTGCTCCAAGTGGGGTGTGGTAGCAGGGGTGGTAGGGGGAGTGGCGGGGGGGGGGGGGGTGAGGGGTGGTGGGGTCAGGATATATAGAAGTTTGCAACAAAGGTACCAGGAGGCCTGAATATCAAAGATCAGATATCATGTTAAGGAATTTCACATTCTATGTATGGGAAGATGCAAGCCTCTGGCCTCACTGAATTCATTCCTTTCGTGTGTATGTCAACTGTCTGGGGCCAAATCCTGTTTCCTTATTCACCTTAAGGAGTGGCAGATGCAGCACATGGCTGCTTCTTGCATCCCCCCTGCCCCCCAGCTACTCAGCAATCACCCCTCACCTGGTTGCTGGGGTGTGGCAGGAGTGGAATCTGCTGGATTGCAGTTTGGGGACCTCTCATTCACATTTGGAGGCCAGAAATCACTGATGGCTGTGACATTTCTTATTTATTGATATGGTAGGAGATATTTTCATTTCACAGTCCTTCACCATGATCACAAATTCTACCATATTTGGGAGACATTTGATGACCTTCCTTTTTTATTTTTTGTCCCAAGGCACTGGGAAGCTTATCCCAGATCAGGTTCTCATTGATATGTCACTCCAGGTGTTAATTTCCAGATTAGGCCCATTGATAATAAAAGATTCTCTGAATCTTCTAGCTTCTAACCTAACAGGATTGAGGAGATATTTCCCTTGTTGCTTCTTCCCATACCTAGAATCTCACTGCTACAATTATTCAACATTATATATGTGATCTATTTTTTCAAGATGTTTAGCTATCATTAATTTGACCGAAAGCCTGGTTATACATCATGTAATACAAAAGGCAACAATCTCATAAAATAAAAAGATTACAAATAATATGGCTAATAGCAACATAATTAAGGTTACAAATAAGGATTTAAGCCATGAGCTTTCAGAAACAAACCATCTTTCTATAAGATCACCAAGGCTGGGAAGTGGATCATCAAAGGTAGAAATCTGATTTTTCATGTGAATCATTAAATGTGTTTCATTAGAGGATTCATCTGGTATGTAAACACAATGTTCAGTTTGAATTTTAGCACAAGTACCCCTTTGAGTTGCTGTAAGGATATCAAGGGCCATATGATTTTGTAATACAGCTTTTCTCATCATAAAGACCACAAAATTTAGTAGGCTAAAAGCCTGGTTGCTATCACTTAATGCTTTTTAAGTGAATTTTGTTATGACTTCAATGTGAGAAATAACATTTTCCAATCCTCCTGAAGGTGCAAAAATAGTTTCTAAGTGATCATACCTGTTAAATACAGAACTCTTGGTCCATCAGGCTTGTATTGATGGTAATATGCTGGAGTCACTTCTAAATTTGTATGCAAGTGGCCTGGAGCCCAAGAAAATATTAAAGTATACCTTCCAAGCCAGTCTGGTGGAAGCCAAGGCCATAGATTAAACCCACAAAGCCACTGAGTCCCCTTAGGCACCTTCCATTCAATATATTTCTGGACATTTGACACAATCTGTTTCATACCAATCACTGTCTTCAAGAGAAATGGTATATTTGCAAGTTTCATAAGACATCCAGACTAATATTCTAGTATTATTAGGTTGGTTATCTTTGATATGATTTAATTGTTACCAGCATAGGGAGACCTTTAGGCTTAGAAGACCATAACCCGGTGTTAGGCAAATGAACCCATCCCATAACTGAAGCAACGTCCCTTCTAATAGTCTAGAGTTTACATTTTTTTTTGGTTTAAAATTTTGTCTGTTGCTCTGATTGAGCTTGAATAACCTTAAGGGAAAATTCATATTCATGGCCAGGGTCAGAATAAGTATGTTTGATAGGCCAAGTGGGTTCTATTTAGTGATATCAGTAGTAGCCCAGATAGCTATAATTCCTTTCTTCTGAAATAAACTTTCTAAGAGCCAACCAATCAGAGCCTCAGAAGGGAGAAACCCACTAAGGTAAGCCAGAAGTACTAGATGCAGGTAACTGACCACAAACCCAACAACTTGATTGATTTCTAAAATTTGCATGAGATCATGCCCATGATAGGAAAACATTTGATTTGTATAAGAGTCCAAGAAACTAAGAAAATGTTATGAACCATTTTATGGGTTAGGTGCAGAATTTTGGGACAGCTGTGTATTTCTGTTGTCTGATTCTCATCCAGGTTTTAGGTGTTTCCTTATTAACAAACAGTTGCTTTAAGGTGAGTTTGAGCTCAGCAGTTCTCTCTATAGACCAGAATGGTACATGAGCACTTTTTAGGTGGGAAATATGAATCCAAGATTAAATTCCCTTCATTTTGCTGCTCATTAGCTAGTCAAAAGAATCAGATAAGGGCCCTTCCATTTAGGTTGGAAGGGGTCTTTTAAATGAAGTCTTTTCCAGTGTACATAATCTCCTGGTTGTTAGTCATGGGAAATCTGATTTTCATTTGAGGATAGATTATTGTGATAATCTTCAGAAACAAGTTTAGAATGACTTGTCAATAATTTGATTAAATACTTTCAATAAGATAATATATCTCCCTTAAGTAATTATCAGATCATATAGTGCTTCAACCAATCTCATTGTTCTCCCTGTAATACTTTCAAAGGGAAACAAGTGATGTTTGTCAAAGGAGTGGATGTGGAATTGAGAGGAACCAATGGAAGGGATTTAGGGCAGGGTAAGGAATAAGCATCCATAATTTTAGCCAATTGAGTTTTAATTTTTCCATTTGTCCTTTCCACAAACTCAGAAGACTGGGGGTAATAGGCACAATGGAAATGTTGCATAATTGGCCAACATTTATAAATTTCCTAAATAATTTGTCCAGTAAAATGGGACCTTCTATCACTGTGTAGATAGAAGGAGATTCCCTAGATGGATATTGCTCTTTCTAAAAGCAACTTCCCTATCGAATGTGTCATGGCCCTTCTGCATGCTTAAATATTTGAGTACAAAGCATTTAGGAAACTTGCATATTTGTGAAACATGTAACATTTTAGTATAATTGCTAAAATTATGACTGATAACATTAAATCAGGACATATCAGATGTTAGGGATTCCATATAAATTTTGGATATCTGTAATGATATTTATCCATATATTACAACCTAAAATTTGCTTTCAATCACTTGACAATGATTTTGAAGTAAAAATATTAAGCAAACTTAGCTTAACATTTGTCTCTGAGGTTCCTCAGAGATATTTCTTCAAAGCATCCATCCCAGTATCAGGTGGAGACTAAAAACTTAGTTAGATTTTGATATTTATGTCATTAGAAATATCAAAAAGATTCTAAAGAATCATAGGTCGCTTAAACAACACCCATTCACTTAACCAACGTCACAAAGAAAATAAATATAGATCATTTAAGTGCACAGAAACTAACAGAATCTGTTGTTAAAAGGGGAACTTCAGTTCAGTTCAGTTGCTCATCATGCCTGACTCTTTGGTATCCCACGGACTGCAGCACGCCAAGCCTCCCTGTCCATCACCAGCTCCCGGAGTTTACTCAAACTCATGTCCATCAAGTTGGTGATGTCATCAAACTATCTCATCCTCTGTCATCTCCTTCTCCTCCTGCCTTTAATCTTTCCCAGAATCAGGGTCTTTTCTAATGAGTCAGTTCTTTGCATCAGGTGGCCAAAGGATTGGAGTTTCAGCTTCAGCATCAGTCCTTCCAATGAATGTGCAGGACTCATTTCCTTTAGGAATGACTGGTTTGATATCTCTGCAGTCCAAGGGACTCCCAGGAATCTTATCCAATACCACAGTTCAAAAGCATCAATCTTTCAGCGCTCAGCTTTCTTTATGGTTCAGCTCTCACATTCATGTATGACTACAGGAAAAACCATAAATTTGATGGGATGGACTTTTGTTGGCAAACTAGTATCTCTGCTTTTTAATATGCTGTCTATGTTGGTCATAACTTCTCTTCCAGGGAGCAAGCGTCTTTTAATTTTATGACTCTAGTCACCATCTGCAGTGATTTTAGAGCCCAAGAAAATAAAGTCTGTCATTTTTTCCATTGTTTCCCCATCTATTTGCCATGAAGTGATGGCACCAGATGCCATGATCTTCATTTGTTGAATGTTGAGTTCTAAGCCAGCTTTTTCACTCTCTTTCACTTTCATCAAGAGGCTCTTTAGTTCCTCTTCCCTTTCTGTCATAAAGGTGGTGTCATCTACGTATCTGAGCTTATTGATATTTCTCCTGGAAATCTTGATCCCAGTTTGTGATTCATCCAGCCCAGCATTTCTCATGATGTACTCTTCACGTAAGTTAAATAAGCAGGGTGAAAATATACAGCCTTGATGTACTCCTTTCCTGATATGTAACCAGTCTGTTGTTTCATGTACAGTTCTTACAGTTGCTTCTTGACCTGCATACAGATTTCCCAGGAAGCAGGCCAGGTGGTTTGATATTCCCACCTCTTGAAGAATTTTCCACACTTTGTTGTGATCCACACTGTCAAAGGCTTTGGTATAGTTAACAAAGCAAAAGTAGATGTTTTTCTGGGACTCTCTTGCTTTTTCAGTGATCCAACACATGTTGACAATTTGATCTCTGGTTCCTCAATCTTTTCTAAAACCAGCTTGAACATCTGGAATTTCTCAGTTTATGTACTGTTGAATCCTCACTTGGAGAATTTTGAGTGTTACTTTGCTAGCATGTGAGATGAGTGCAGATGTGCAGTAGTTTGAACATCTCTGGCATTGCCTCTGTTTGAGATTGGAATGAAAACTGACCTTTCCCAGTCCTGTGGCCACTGTGGAGTTTTCCAAATTTGCTGGCATACTGAGTGCAGCACTTTAACAGCATCATCTTTTAGGACTTGAAATAGCTCAGCTGGAATTCTATTACTTCCACTAGCTTTGTTCATAATGACAGTTCCTAAGGCCCATCTGCCTTCAGACTCCAGGATGCCTGTTTCTAGGTGAGAGATCACATCATTGTGATTTTATGGGTTGTGAAGATCTTTTTTGTGCAGTTCTTCTGTGTATTCTTGCCACCTCTTCTTACTATCTCCTGCTTCTGTTAGGTCCATACCATTTCTGTCCTTTATGGTGCCCATCTTTGCATGAAACGTTCCATTGGTATCTTTAATTTTCATGAAGAGATCTCTAGTCTTTCCCATTCTATTGTTTTCCTCTATTTCTTTGCATTGGTCCCTTAGGAAGGCTTTCTTATCTCTCTTTGCTCTTCTTTGAAACTCTGCATTTAGATGGGTTTATCTTTCTTTTCTCCTTTGCCTTTAGCATCTCTTCTTTTCACAGCTCTTTTTGTAAGGCTTCCTCAGACAAACATTTTGCCTTTTTGCAAAAGAACACTTAGACAAAATAAAATTTCCAGTCTTGCATTAGCTCACTTAACAAAGTTAACTTCAATCTAAATTTAGTTAATCCTGACTGTGTATTGTAGACCTAGAAAAATATGTGCAATCTAAAAGTTGAGTTTTATTTTATTTGGTGGGAATGTTAAGACTTGACCCCAGGAGACAGTATCTCACATGATCCCAAGAAAGCAGGGGAGGAGCAAAGCTATATACAAGATTGCAGTGAGGGACAGGTCATCTGAATATTAAAAGATTACTGTTAATTAAGGGAAACTAAATCTCTTACATAAAGTGATTTAGCAGTCTTCTGTGTATGGGAAGGTGCAAGCTTCTGGGCTTGCTGAAATCTTTTCTTTCATATCCATCTAGTTATTTGGGGCCAATCCTGCTTTCTTTATTGTCCACATACTAATTTCTTGCTTCCTTTAAGAGATGGAAAATGTGGCTGATGGCCCCTTCTCATATCACCCACCCCCCAGCATCTCAGTTCTTACTGGGGAGGAAGTAGCTGATGGCTTCCAAAGAGCTGACTTTGTTTCACCTGGGCTCAGAAATTTGCATTTGGAAAACTCTTGTTTACTGGAAAAGTTTAGAGCAGAACACATTTCATTTCGTAGTATAAAACTTTTTCCTCAGGGTTCCTCTTCATAATCTTTCATTACTTTTTGTATCCAGCCTTCCATATTTCATCTAAATAAAATTAACCAACTTATTTGTTATCATTAAAGTGTAATTTCATTTCGCATATCTCCTTTACTAAAAACATACATTTTATTTCCTACTGTGTCCTGAAAAGTTGCTGTATTATTTCTAGTAGCTTTAATTACATGTTTAAATTAGACTCCTCAACTGTTAAAACCTTAATTTTAATAAAACTAAGAAGCAAGCAATTATGAACTGTCTTTACATTGACATTTTATAAATTAGTGAGCTTAAATATCAGTAATAATTTTTAAAATCATTTGTTGTCTTATAGAGAACATTTTAGGTGATATCAAACACTTTCACTGGGCTTCCGAGGTGGCACTAATGGTAAAAAAAACTCGCCTGCCAATGCAGGAAATGTAAAAGTCACATGCTCGATCCCTGTCAGGAAGATCCCCTGGAGAAATAAATGGCAATCCACTCCAGTATTCTTGTCTGGATAATCCCATGGACAGAGGAGCCTAGAGGGCTACAGTCCATGGGATCACAAAGACTCAGACTTGATTAAAGCGACTGAGCATGCAAGCAGACATTTTCATTAACATTCTCAAAATACCTTTATTTATTTATTTATTTTTATTTAGTAATTGATGTCTCAGTATTTTCTAAATAAACTTTCATCGCTTAGCTTAAATGGGCACAGCTTTAGAATCTTAAATTACCAAACAACTGGAAAGGTCATTTTGACAACTACAAACTGGCACCTGCCTGTCAACTACAAAGCAGCACTTGCCAGGAGTGTTGCAGGCTCCTAAACAACAAGGGCATTTGCCATCAGCCTCGGCAGAGACTGAAACCTATGCTGCTGCAGCTGTTGACCTTCAACATGCCCTGAGGGAGTTCAGGCGGAGTGAGGCACTCTGTGCTCCAGGGAATCTGGTAGAACAGGTCTTCAGATAGATATTTTCAGGAACTGATTTTATGATCCCAATCTTTGCATCTCTTCATACATTGAAAAACACTAAATCCCTTCATGATGACATCAGATACTCATGGCTAGCAGAGTCATGTAAACACTTGATTGCATTGAACTCCCACTTCACCAAAATCTTATATATTGACCTTCCCCCCACCCCCTACCTCTTGGTGCAATCTCTCAGAACTATCTGAGGTGCTGTCTCCCAGGTTGCAATCTTCATTTTGCTTCAAATAAAACTTAACTAACAATTCTCAGGTTGTGCATCTTTTTTATTTGACAGTTATGGTGACCCTGAAGGGACCCAGAGTAGACTTACCTCCTTTGTCTAAACCCCACAAACAACCAGAGCTTTGATACCAACAGCAGCTCCTTGCACCCATCTGCCTCCTTGGGGAGTGTAGACTAATTTGTGTAAGTCTCTCCTGCTTATCAAATCTCCTATATTCATTGAGATTCTGAGTTTTATTTGGCAGTGAAGCAGGTTACCTGTTCCTTTCCAGTTGAAAAGACTGGGTGGGGGCAGGTGAAATATCGGGTGCATACCCACATATGGTCTACACACTCAATGGGACTTGGTTGAAAGATACAGAGAAATTCCTACCCAGTCAAAAGATACTGGGTAGGGGTGCTGGCTGAAGATAACCAGGGGAATACCCACTCAGTGGAAATGTACTGAGGGGGGTTCAATTGAAAGAAATTGAGGGATACCTGTGGTTCAGTTGAAAAAATACTGTGGCTACTCCATTTTAGGGGACTGAGTGGTCTTGGCTGAGTGGTTAGGTAAGAGGCTGATCTGACACACTTTTCTTCAATTTGTCTTCATAGAATTCGTTAGGATAAAAGTGAGGAAAATACATGAGAGCTTTGCTCCAAAGAAAAGGAACAAGACTCCTCCCAGCCAGTTATGGCTTTCTCAGGTGATTGAGAAAACTATGGGAGTGGTGGAGGCCTGGTTCTCCTACTTTGCAGTGGTCCCATAGGGAAATCCACTCAATTAAAACACTAGCTTATTTGGGGGTCACAGTATGAATTGGCCATTCAGCAACCTGAGCAACCACAGTGGACATAGATTGCCAGAGGCAGAATTGGAGACACGTACCGAGAGGACCTACCCCATGCCCGAGGTGAAGGGCGGCAGCTGAGAGGAGCTATCCCACGTCCAAGGAGCGGTGGCTGCGTGGGTGCAGGAGGGTAGAGAGGAGCTACTCCATGTTCAAGGTAAGGAGGGGCAGCCGTGAGGAGATACTCCTCATCCAAGGTAAGGAGCAGCAGCTGCGCTTTGCTGGAGCAACCGTGAAAAGATACCCCACATCCAAGGTAAGAGAAACCCAAGTAAGATGGTAGGTGTTGTGAGAGAGCATCAAAGGGCAGGCATACTGAAACCATAATCACAGAAAACTAGCCAATTTGATCACACAGACCACAGTCTTGTCTAACTCAGTGAACCTAAACCATGCTGTGTGGGACCACCCAAGATGAATGGGTCATGGTGAAGAGGTCTGAAAGAATATGGCCCACTGGAGAACGGAATGGCAAGCCACTTCAATATTCTTGCCTTGAGAACCCCATGACCCGTATGAAAAAGCAAAAAGATAGGACACTGAAAGTTGAACTCCCCAGGTTGGTAGGTGCCCAATAGGCTACTGGAGATCAGTGGAGAAGTAACTCCAGAAAGAATGAAAGGATGGAGCCAAAGCAAAAACAATGTCCAGTTGTGGATGTGACTGGTGATAGAAGCAAGCAAGGTCTGACACTATAAAGAGCAATATTGCATAGGAACCTGGAATGTTAGGTCCATGAATCAAGGCAAATTGGAAGTGGTCAAACAGGAGATGGCAAGAGTGAATGTCGTCATTCTAGGAATCAGCGAACTAAAATGAACTGGTATGGGTGAATTTAACTCAGATGACCATTATATCCACTACTATGGGCAGGAATCCCTAGAAGAAATGGAGTAGCCATCATGGTCAACAAAAGACTCCAAAATGTAGTACTTGGATGCTATCTCAAAAACCACAGAATGATCTCTGTTCATTTCCAAGGCAAACCATTCACTATCATGGTAATGCAAGCCTATGCCCCAACCAGTAACACTGAAGAAGCTGAAGTTGAACAGTTCTATGAAGATCTACAAGAACTTTCAGAACTAACACACACAAAAAAGATGTCCTTTTCATTATGGGGGCCTGGAACGCAAAAGTAGGAAGTCAAGAAACACCTGGAGTAACAGGCCAATTTGGCCTTGGAGTATGGAATGAAGCAGGGCAAAGGCTAATAGAGTTTTGCCAAGAGAACGCACTGGTCATAGCAAACACCCTCTTCCAACAACACAAGAGAAGACTCTACACATGGACATCACCAGACGGCCAACATCAAAATCAGATAGATCATATTCTTTGCAGCCAAAGATGGAGAAGCTCTATACAGTTGACAAAAACAAGACCAGGAGCTGACTGTGGCACAGATCATGAACTCCTTATTGCCAAATTCAGACTTAAATTGAAGAAAGTAGGGAAAACCACTAGACCATTCAGGTATGACCTAAATCAAATCCCTTATGACTATACAGTGGAAGTGAGAAATAGATTTAAGGGACTAGAACTGATAGACAAAGTGCCTGATGAACTATGGATAGAGGTTCATGACATTGTACAGGAGACAGGAATCAAGACCATCCCCATGGAAAAGAAATGCAAAAGGGAAAATGGTTGTCTGAGGAGGACTTACAAATAGCTGTGAAAAGAAGAGAAATGAAAAGCAAAGGAGAAAGGCAAAGATATTCCCATATGAATGCAGAGTTCCAAAGAATATCAAGGAGAGATAAGAAATCGTTCCTCAGCAATCAATGCAAAGAAATAGAGGAAAAAAAAAAAAAAAAAAACAGAATGGGAAAGACTAGAGATCTCTTCAAGAAAATTAGAGATACCAAGGGCACATTTCATGCAAAGATGAGTTCGATAAAGGACAGAAATGGTATGGACCTAACAGAAGCAAAAGATATTAAGAAGAGGTGGCAAGAATACACAGAAGAACTGTACAAAAAATATCTTCACGACCCAGATAATCACGATGGTGTAATTGCTCACCTAGAGCCAGACATACTGGAATGTGAAGTCAGGTGGGCCTTAAAAAGCATCACTACAAACAAAGCTAGTGGAGGTGATGGAATTCCAATTGAGCTATTTCAAATCCTGAAAGATGATGCTGTGAAAGTGCTTCACTCAATATGCCAGAGAATTTGGAAAACTCAGCAGTGGCCACAGGACTGGACAAGGTCAGTTTTCATTCCAATCCCAAAGAACGGCAATCCCAAAGAATGCTCAAACTACTGCGCAATTGTACTCATCTCACACGCTAGTAATGCTCAAAATTCTCCAAGCCTGGCTTTAGCAATACATGAACCATGAACTTCGAGATGTTCAAGCTGGTTTTAGAACAGGTAGAGTAACCAGAGATCAAATGTCCACCATCCGCTGGATCATCGAAAAAGCAAGAGGGTTCCAGAAAAACATCTACTTCTGCTTCATTGACTATGCCAAAGCCTTTGACTGTGTGGATCACAATAAGCTGTGGAAAATTCTGAAAGAGATGGGCATACCAGACCACCTGACCTGCCTCTTGAGAAACCTATATGAAGGTCAGGAAGCAATAGTTAGAACTGGACATGGGCCAACAGTCTGGTTCCAAACAGGAAAAGGAGTATGTCAAGGCTGTATATTGTCACCATGCTTATTTAATTTATATGCATCTGGTCCCATCACTTCATGGGAAATAGATGGGGAGACAGTGGAAACTGTCTTTATTTTTCTTTATTTTCAGACTTTATTTTTCTGGGCTCCAAAATCACTGAAGATGGTAATTGCAGCCTTGCTATTAAAAGACGCTTGCTCCTTGGAAGGAAAGTTACGACCAACCTAGACAGCATATTAAAAAGCAGAGACATTACTTTGCCAACAAAGGTCCGTCTAGTCAAGGCTATGGTTTTTCCAGTGGTCACGTATGGATGTGAGAGCTGGACTGTGAAGAATTCTGAGCACTGAAAAATTGATGCTTTTGAAATGTGGTGTTGGCGAAGACTCTTGAGAGTTCCTTGGACTGCAAGGAGATCCAACCAGTCCATCCTAAAGGAGATCAGTCCTGGGTGTTCATTGGAAGGACTGATACTGAATCTGAAGCTCCAGTACTTTGGCCACCTCATGCAAAGTGCTGACTCATTGGAAAAGACCCTGATGCTGGGAGGGATTGGGGGCAGGAGGAGAAGGGGACAACAGAGGATGAGATGGCTGGATGGCATCACCGACTCGATGGACATGAGTTTGAGTAACCTCCGGGAGTTGGTGATGGACAAGGAGGCCTGGCATGCTGCGATTCATGGGGTTGCAAAGAGTCGGGCAAGACTGGTTGAACTGAACTGCAGAGGAGCTGAAATGATTCTGTTGTGACTCTTGCAGGAGTTAACCTCACAAGCAGCACACAGGCTCACCAAACAGTTTCACTAGTGATTGTTAATCCCTGAAAAATTCAACTTAACGTGGGAAACAGAATCTCAAAAACAGAAATAAAGGATGTCAGAAAGCCAGCCTCTGACTAACACTCTAACCAGATTCCGTACTAAACATATATAGCTCATACTTGCAAGTACTTAATTAATTGGAGAAATTGTACTAAATGAGATCTCAAAAACGTGCCCAAACTGAGGTTCTTCTGATATTCCAAAATTGATATTTTTGCACGCACCATTAGAAAAAGCCTGCTCTGAGGTCAAACAGACTGAATGGAATGCTTACTTTGGTATCTAGAAAGTTCTAAAAGAGTAAACAGTAGAGTAACTTCTTGCAGGAAACCAACAAGAAATTGCTTGAAAGCATATCAAAACTTAAAAAAAAAAAAAAAAGGCCGCTAGCACTCTCTCTGCCAGGCCACAGGTCTAGTGGAACTGGAGAGTCACATTTGGTATTTAGGCCATTTGGCATTTTATTTCTGGGGGCCACTTTGCCATCTTTTGGGGGTGTTCTTGCCACTTGGCTTTTGATTTCTGGGCATCTGTTTGCCTTTTGTTTTATTTGGAGTGTGGTGAGGTTCCGGTTTGGATTGGTATTGTTGGTTTGGTTTGTGTGCACAGACATCTGGTACAAAATGCTAAGGCTAATATGGGAATTTCTCCCTCTAAGGTTCCGCCCCCAACCTGGGAATCCCTTGGAAAATTTTTTTAAATGACTGATCCATCTGTAGCTATGATCCAATGACAAGAAAAAATGGCCTAAAAATTTTGGGTCTTTATTGACAATAAGATAGGAAAATGGACTGAAGTTCCCTTATGCCCAGGACTTCCTCCTGTTATTATCAGACTGGGGTTAATCAAGCTAAGACCCCCCCCCCCCACCTCTTCTCCCCCCGCTCCCCCCCCCCCCCCCACACACACACACTTTTCCAGAGGGACAATCCCTGCTGTTACCAAACTGCCCTTGTTCTCAGGGCCAATTTGAGCACTATCTGGCCTAAATTTTGGCTATAAAACTATGACCACAGAAAAATATGATTTTTGACAATGTGGTCACAATATTCTTTAGACTCCAGAGAGAGCTTGAAGAAAAAAAATCATCTCTTTAAGAATTCTTGTCCCGAGGAAATAACTCCTCCTATACCTTTAGAGGGGCTTCCCTGATGGCTCAGAGATTAAAGCATCTGCCTGGAATGTGGGAGACCCAGGTTCAATCACTGAGTTTGGAAGATCCCCTGAAGGAAATGGCAACCCACTCCAGGAGTCTTGCCTGGAGAATCCCATGGAGGGAGGAGCCTGGTAGGCTATAGTCCATGGGTTTCCAAGGAGTCGGACACAACTGAACGACTTCACTTTCCTTACTTTGTTTTCTTATACCTTTAGACCAGAACTCTCTGGATCACTTATCTAGACCATCTCTAATTCCTGACACAAAAAACAAAAACAAAAAAATAAAGAAAGAAAGAAAGGGAAGGGGGACAAAGCCTTTTAAAATCTTGTTCCAATCATTGTTTACTACTAGTGAGTTTTGTATTGTGACATCTGATTCATAGCTGTTTGGAAAACAAAGCTATAGGATTTCTTTTGTATCTATTTGGAAATATGTCTCAGTGTGTGATTTTGTTTTCTGGATAATATTGCTGATTGCTGAGATCAGTTTGTTAATGAGCCCTAATCTAATTGGCCTTTAAAAAAAAAAAAAAAGTGCTTACAAATCAAATAATTCTAAATACACAGAAATTAACCTAAATAATTTTGGGTTCATGTGAACTGGGAAATGTTCAGTATTAAATACCTGATGTTAATGCTTGTTTGTTGACCTAACTAATATAGACCTATCTAAGAGTAATTAACATTAAGAAAAATATTTTCATTGTACCTAGGTTTAATATATTAAATATTATCATATCTGCCACAAGTTTGTGAGCAAGGAAATTACCTTGAGTGAAGAAACTTCTAAAAAATGTAAATGGGATGAGTTTTTAGATAAATTCTATTAAGAATGCTTTAGGAATGTCTGTCTAAAATAGTCTGTCCATATTGGGGTAACTTGAATTTCTAAGGGTTGTACTAAACTAAGTGTTGGAAGTCTATTGAGTAGCTAGGTCATTTCCAAATAAGATTTTGAGACATTTACTACTGAACACTAATTTCCTCTTATAGAGAAACTAAAGAGATTTGGGACTAAAAGATGAACAATATTTGGTGCCATTCTAAAATTTTCTCTCCAAGAAAGCAAAAGTTGTAGAAATTATCACTGGTATTTATGCTCACCAATCTATAAAATGCTAAAAGTCAGTTCTTTGTTGCTTAAGGAAAGTAGGAGGTGGTTTTTTGGTTAAAAAAAAAAAAAAAAGTTATGAGGGATGGATTGCATTTTCTGAAGAGAAAAGGATGCAAGCTTGACTTACAGGTGACTTTTCTATTTTTATTTTTCATTTATTTATTTATTTATTTATTGTCTTTCTGAAGAGTTTATAAAACATTCAGGAATCATAAAAGCAATAAGCAACAGGTGACTTTTTAGAATGGAAAAACACAGTAATGGGTATAGATGCTGAAAAGAAGTTTTGTGGAAAGTGAACCATGAGAAAAGAGTTTTGTATGTTGTTAGGACTGTCAGGCTAGTGTATGCTCCTCAGTTTTTGTCTCATCACAACAAAGATTTGGAGTGACTGCATTAAAGCCTCCCTCAGCCTGTCACAGCTCTCGGGTCTTGGACAGACCGTGTTATAGCTCTGAGGTCTCGAATAGACCATGTTATAGCTCTTAAACAAATCAGTGTTACAGATCAATGTTACAATTCTATTTTATTTAGATAATAGCAGGAAAATCCATCTTCGAGGAAAGAGGGCATGTCGACCCAAAGACGCAAGAGAAGAGTGCCCCAGCGCGCTGGAGAGAGAGAGAGCGAGAGAGGCCTTTAGCTCCTCTTTTTATGTTTTTTTTCTTCCCCCTGGGCCTGCCCTATGCAAATTGGCCTTGTCAGGAGTGCTGTTCTACCTGAAGTCTTCACTCCGGTCCTCGGACCTTCCTTTCACCTTCCTTTGTTCTATTTTCACAGGCTTTTCCCTTCGTTGTCTTTTAGCCACCACCATTTTGGAGTCTTGTTTTCTATTCTAACTACCTAACAGGACTAAGCTTAACATAAATGTAATTAAGATTACCTTTTAAATAAAGTGAGTTAGTGCAAAAACTTGAATTTAGCTTTTCTATCTGTTAAGAGGACACTTTTTCTTCAGATGTTGAACTGCCTTTGATAATAGATTTAAGTTTCCTATCTCTTGAACAAATTGTTCTGAAATCCTTTGACTTTCGCTTTGACTAAGTGAATAGCTGTTTCACAATGACCTATGATCCTATCTGAGTGTTCTAGACCTTTTAGATATTTGTTGACAAAACTTCCTAAATCATTCTAATGAAGAGCTTGATTTCTAGCTAACTTTGGAAAGCTTCAGAGGGCCCTTGAAACATCACAAAGAGATATTACACTAATTAAGTTCATTTTGTACACAGAAATACATGGGAAGTATTATCAACTGAGTAATAAGTCTCGGGTTATATTGTATGTAATGTTCCTAATATAGTTATCCTAGAAACTATGTGGAACTCCTAAACTTCTGATATGCTTGGGTAAAATATTATCAGTCATAATTCTAGTTGCAATCTCAAAATATTGTCATAGCATTAACCAAGTTTTGCAAAAATGCTTCCTCTTCAACAAGATTTATAGAAAGGATTTTTGGATAAATACCGGTTTCTGAACTGGGTAAGGATTCTAATGCAAAAGCTTATGACTTCACAAAGGTTAACAAAAGGACTGAATAAACTGGTGAATATGCTTACCACTTTCATGGTTTCTATTTGAAAAATTGCCAGTTTGAATCTGTGTCTTCCAGGTGTAAGAAAAAACTTTCCCCTCAAACTAATTATGACAGTAGTTTTATATTTTATAAACAAATTGAAACATTTATATTTTCTGTCTGAACCCTCCTGAGATTGGAAACTCTTAGTTTCCAGTAACTTTATCAGATAAATTATGAAAGTTATCTCACTAATAGGTACAGAAATCTCAAGGAATTTTGGAGATCTTGAGAAGGGAGGAGTTCATGTTTTAATTTGGTTATATTTGGTTAAAATTATGGTGATTTTAGGGAGAAAAAAAATGTTTCAATTAATGTTAAATCCTAGTTTGTTAATGGAGGCCTGTATATACTAAGATGCATTTCCTGGATAGATCTTTGCTGTTAGGGTATGTTATGTAAAATGTAATTAAATTATTAAATGATGCTCTAGGTTTGTTTCTGAAGCTTATCTCAGTAATCTATCATTGGATAAAGATCAAATGTTTCAATCTACAACCAAGACTGGAAAAAGACATAATTTAAGAAACTGTCTTCAATCTGAATGGAAGCATCTTTCTGTCAGATACTCTTAACTGACACATGCACAGCAAATTTGAAGGGATATTGACTCTTGGACTAACTCCCACTTCTGAAGGCCCCTGAGCTGGACTTGTCTGTAGAGAGGCCTGCTGGCCTCAAACTCACATTAAAACAATGCTCAAACAGAGGAAACTGCACTGAAGTAGGATGAGAAAAAGATGACATCAGAAGTAGACAGCTTGCCCAAGATGCTGATCTGATTAGTATGATCATTCATACTGTTTTCTTGAGTCCTTGGACCTATTCCTATCAAACAAATGTTTTCTATCATGGACAGGATTCTGTGCTACTTTAAAACTCAATCCAATTGTTGGGTTATGGCCAATTACCTGTGTTTAGTACTCCTGGTTCACCTGGATGGATTTCTGTCCTCCAGGGCTCTGATTGGATACCCCCTAGGAAATTTATTTTAGATGAGAGTACAGTTCTGTTTTGTCTATTCCTGATATTACTAGATAGTATCCTCTCACCAGGCCAATTAATAATACCTGCTCTGATCCTGGCCATAGATTTAAGTTTTCTTTTCAGTCACTTTTCAGTCAGTCAGTTCAGTCGTTCAGTCGTGTCCGACTCTTTGCGACCCCATGAATTGCAGCACGCCAGGCCTCCCTGTCCATCGCCAACTCCCAGAGTTTACTCAGACTCACGTCCATCGAGTCAGTGATGCCATCCGGCCATCTCATCCTCTGTCGTCCCCTTCTCCTCCTGCCCCCAATCCCTCCCAACATCAGGTTCTTTTCCAATGAGTCAACTCTTCGCATGAGGTGGCCAAAGTACTGGAGTTTCAGTTTCAGCATCAGTCCTTCCAATGAACACCCAGGACTGATTTCTCTTAGGGTTATTCAAATTCAATCAGAGCGACAAACTAAGTCTTAGTCAAAAAACTAACCTCTCATCTATTTAAAGGAAAACTCCCACAGTTACGGGGTGGATCTTTATGGATAACACCAAGTTTTGGTCATTTAAGTTTAAAAGCTCCTGTACATTGAGAACAATTAAATCATATTAAAAATGATCAACCTGGTAATATTATGAGACAAGGTTGGGTTCTGTATGAACTATGCTTATTATTACCCTTAGAGAGAGTGATTGGTACGGAACTCAGTGGATTTGTGGCACTAATTTATGGCCTTGACATCTACAGGGGTGAATACGAAGGTGTAGCCTGGGATTTATATGAATTTAAGGTCATACACATTAACAATTTAGAGGTAACCCCAACCAATCTACCATTGATATGATCCCAATGGGTCAAAATATCTATATTCTACTGGTATGGCAATTTAGCAGCTACTTTGTGTGTGTGTGTGTGTGTGTGTGTGTGTGTGCCTTCAATGGGATTGGAGGATGTAATTGGCCATATCAAAGCCTTAACAACTTTCATAAGCTTTAAATGATAATAACTGGGCTATTAGTCTATTGAATTCTGAGATCTCTTTGATGAAAAAGGCAGGGCTACACAATTGCAAGGCCCTTGACACCTTACAGCATCTTAGGGCGATATCTGTGCTATAATTCAAACTGAATGCTCTATTTTCATACCTGATAAGTCCTTTAATGTAACACATCTGATGAACCATATGAAAAATCAGATTTCTGCTTTAAGTTCTAGTCTTGATGATCTTTTAAAAAAACCGGTTTGGTGTGGGAGGCTCAAGGCTAAAACATTTACCTTTAGTTCCACTAATGCTATTAGCTCTACTATTTGTATTTTGCCTGTTTCACAAGATTATTGTTTTTTGTATTACCAAGTGTATGACTGAGATTCCAATGAAAATAATGATGACTAGACTTGAAGCAGTTCATCAAATGTATAGCTTGATATGAGATCAATGATTGTTTTAGTGTAATTCTAGATATGGAATGATTCAATAAGAGGGAGTACTTTCCCAGACCATAACTAGAAGACAGGTGTCCAGAGATATTTGGCTATGAAGACCTAGCCCAGTAATATCACATTGAGTGGCCTATCAGCAAAAACCTCGTTCAGAACTGGGAATGAGACTTCCCAGCAACATGGGACAAAATGGTCATGAAAGTATGCCCCCAAAATATGGTCATATTTATGACCACAAGGGAGCCAAACTACAACTGACATTTACCTAGAGCTTTGCCAATGACTAAACAACAAAGGCATTCGCTATCTGCCTCCACAGAGATTGAACCCCATTCTGCTATAGCTGTTGAGCTTTAACAACCCCTGAGGGAGTTCAGGGTGGAGTGAGGCACTCTGTGATCCAGGGAATCTGGTGGAGCAGGTTTTTAGATAGTTGGTTGTTTTTAGGAACAGATTTTATGATTTCAATCCTCGCATCTCCTCATATCTAGAGAAGCACTAAATCCCTTCATGGTGACATCAGATCCTCATGACTAACACAAAAACTTTAGTAAAATGAGTGCTTAATGGTGTTGAACTCCCCTCTTACCCAAACCTTATATATTGACCTTCCCTCACCGTTGCTTTGGAGCAGTCTCTCAGAGTTATCTGAGATGCCGCCTCCCAGGCTACAGTCTTCATTTTGCCCCAAATATAACTTAGAACTCTCAAGTTGTGCATATTTTTTTAGTCGACACAAGTTTGTCAGCAAAGAAAGTAACTCAAGTGAAGAAACTTTTAAGGGTAAAATACGTAAATGAGATTGGAGCTTTTGGATAAACTCTGTTAAGAATAACTATACTTTAGGAATGTCTGTCTAAAATAGTCTCTTCAGATTTTGGTAACCTGTATTTCTAGGGTTGTGCTAAACTAAGTGATGAAAGTTTATTCAATAGCTAGGTCATTTCCAAATAAAATAAGATTCTGAAACACTGATTACTGGAAACTAATTTCCTCTTACAGAGAAACTAAAGAGATATTGGACTACTAATGAATAACGTTTGGTGCCATCCTGAGATGTTTTCTATAAGAAAGAATTTTTTTTTTTAAAGAAATTATCATTAATATTTATGCTCACCAATCTATATAATGCTAAAATAAAGGTCAACTCTTGATTGCTTAAGGAAAGTAGGATGTGTGTTTTCCATAAAAGAAGTATGAGTGTTATAGCCAAGCTTTCCGGGAAACAAACTCACTCAGAAGGACAATGCAGATAGTGGAGTGCAGTTTATTACACCGGTGAGCCCAAGGCAGAGTCTCCTCTTAGCCAAGGACCCCGACCAGCATTTGTGAAAATCTATTATACCCCATGTGTACGTGTCCAAACCCACCAGCCCAAATCCCTTGAGGCTTACAAAGGAGGGGTAAATAAAATCACAATAACCCCATCATTCACGTGTTATGTGTTCAAACAGTTAGTAATCAATAAGCCCGCGGTTACATTCCAACCAGTTAATAACCGATAAGCCTGTGGTTACATTCCGATAGATACTGTCTGGAGGCAGGGGTGATTAGTGTCTGTTTTCTCTTAGGCAATGAGTAACCTGGATGTGATCTTCAAGATTCCCCTACCCAGAGGGGGTCTTATCCTTCCATTGTCATTCCCACAGGCACTAAGCACAGAGTTCAGAGTCCACTGGAGAGGTGGCCGCGCATGACCAGCACGTACAGGCCTCAGATGGAGTCCAGGCCCTATAAATTCCTTCTTCATGAGGAATGGAATTGCATTTTACAAAGGGAAAAGAAACTCTGTAAGTAATGGCTACCTACAGAAGCTGAAAAGTTTTTTTTGGAAAGCTGACCCTAAGAGAAGGGTTTTGTGCATGGTCAGGGCTAAGTTGAAATTTAATTAGGTTTATTTTAAATGAATTTAAAAGTAATCTGGTGCAAAAAATTGAATTGGGTTTTTCTCTCTAAGAGGAATCTTCAGATGTTGAACTGCCTTTGATAATAGATTTAAGGTCTGTTTGTTTATTTGTTTGTTTTTCTCTTAATCTGTTCTGAAATTCTTGTTACTTTGGCTAAGTGAATAGCTATTGTTTCAAATGACCTATTATCCGATCTGACTGAGTGTTCTAAACCTTTTTGATATTTATTCACAAAACTTCCAATTATTCCAATGAAACTTTTGACTTTTGACTTCTAGCTAACTTTGGGATGCTTCAGAGGGCCCTTGAAACATCCCAAAGGAGATATTACACTAATTAGGTTCATTTTATATGCTGAATTACATGGGAAGTATTGTCAATTGAGTAATAAATCTTGATTTATATTGTATGGTAAATGTTACTAATATAGATATCAAGAAATTATATGGAGCTCCTAAAATTCTGATATGTTCAGGTATAATGTTATCAGCATAATTCTAGTTACTGTCTTCAAGAGTTGTCACAGTGCTAACCAAGTTTTTCACAAATGCTGCCTCTTCAAGAAGATTTATAGAAAGAACTTTGGGATAAATACAAGATTCTGAACTGGGTAAGAAATTAAAGGATTGGAAACCTGATGACGTCACAAAAGTTAACAAAAGGACTGCATGAACTGGCAAACATGCTTATAAATTTAATTTCTGCCTGAAAAATTACTGGTTTGAATCTGTGTTTTCTAGGTTGGAATACATTTCTCTCAAACTAATTATGACTTATAGCAATTTGTTAAAATTATGCTTTTGTAAACAAATTGAAAATATTTATCTTTTCTCTGTATCTGACCCCTCCAGAGAATGGAAACTCCTAGGATTCCGGTAACTTTATCAAGTAAGTTAAAAAGGTTATCTCACTAACAGGTACTGAAATCTCAAGGAATTTTGGAGAGCTTGAAAAAGGAGGAATTCACCTCAATCTGTTAGGTGAAATCTATGTTAAGACTTTAGCATGATTTTCCTAGCCCTGAGAAAGTGAAAGTGAAGTCGCTCAGTCCTGTCTGACTCTTTGAGACCCCTTGAACTGTAGCCTACTGGGTTCCCCCGTCCATGGGATTTTGCAGGCAAGGGTACTAGAGTGGGTTGTCATTTCCTTCTCCAGAGGATCTTCCCAACCCAGGGATCAAACCCAGGTCTCCTGCATTGCAGGCAGATGCTTTACCCTCTGAGCCACTAGGGAAGCCCTAGCCCTGAGAGGTTTTATTTTAAAAGTTCAGGCTGAGACTCCTTTTATAAAAGTTTCAGCAAAGCAAAAATGTCTATGATAAATTATGGTTATAAATCATCAGGCCAAGTTTATTGAGACTAGCTCTATTTTGCAGATAAATTAGTCTTAATTTAGTTATATTTGGTCGAAATGAGGGTTATTTTAGGGACAAAATGTGTTTCAATGAATGTTAAATCCCAGTTTGTTAATGGAAGTGTGTGTCTACTAACACTCATTTCCTAAACACTCCTTTGCTGCTATCCTATATTAGTGTAAAATTTAATTGAATTATTAAAGACACTCTAAGTTTGTTTCTGAAGCTGATCTTAGTAATCTATCTTTGGATGAAGATCAGATGCTTCCCAATCTGCAACGAAGACAGGAGAAAGACATACTATAAGGGACTGACTCCAACCTGAAAGGGAAAACCTTTTTATCAGGTGCTTTTAACTAGTAGTTACTCTTGCACAATGAAATTGATTCTTTGATTAATTCCCATTGTCAAAGGCTCCTACACTGGACTGGTCTATAGCGAGGACTGCTGACCTCAAGCTTACCTTAAAATGAGACTCAAACAGAGACAACTGCACTACAGTAGGAGGAGAGGAAGATGACATCAGGAGATAGCTTGCCCAATTTGCTCAATCCGATTTGTATCATCAATTATAATGTTTTCTTGACTTCTTGAACCTTTGAATATAAATCAAATGCTTTTTATCATGGATATGATTCTATGCTAGTTTAAAACTCAATCCAATTGTTAGGTTGTGGCCAATTACATGTGTCTAGTACTCCTGGGTTACCTTGGTGGATTTCTCCCATCCAGGGATCTGATTGGAGTCTCCCTAGGAAATTTATTTTACAGGAGAATTCAGCCCAGTTCCATTTACTCATCATATAACTAGAGATTGGAGAAGGCACTGGCTACCCACTCCAGTGCTCTTGCCTGGAAAATCCCATGGACGGAGGAGCCTGGTAGGCTGCAGTCCATGGGGCCACTAAGAGTCAGACACGACTGAGCGATTTCCCTTTCACTCTTCACTTTCATGCATTGGAGAAGGAAATGACAGCCCACTCCAGTGTTCTTGCCTGCAGAATCACAGGGACGGGGGAACCTGGTTGGCTGCCGTCTATGGGGTCGCACAGAGTCAGACACGACTGACGCGACTTAGCAGCAGCAGCAGTAGCAGCAGCATAACTAGAGATGATCTTCTCATCTCGCCGATTAAAAATACTTGTTCTAACCCTGGCTATAGATTTAAGTTTTCTCTTAGAGTCACTCAAATTCAATCAGAGTGATGAGCTAAGTTTCTGTCAAAAACTGTAACATCTTATATATTAAAAGGAAAATTCCCACAAATATGGGATGGATATATATGGTTAATACCAGACAATTATCTTTTAAGTTTAAAAGCTCCTCTATATTGGGAACAATTAAATCATACTAAGAATGCTCAGCCTAGTAATATTATGAAACAAGACAGGGTGCCTTATCAGTTCAGTTCAGTTCAGTTCAGTTCAGTCACTCAGTCGTGTTTGACTCTTTGTGTCCCCATGGACTGCAGCACACCAGGCTTCCCTGTCCATCACCAACTCCTGGAGCTTGCTCAAACTCATGTCCATTGAGTCAGTGATGCCATCCTACCATCTCATTATCTGTTGTCCCTTTCTTCTTCTCCCTTCAATCTTTCCCTCCATCAGTACTTTTCCAATGAGTCACTTCTTCGCATCAGGTGACCAAAGTATTGGAGCTTCAGCTTCAGTATCAATCCTTCCAGTGAATATCCAGGACTGATTTCCATTAGGATTGATTAGTTTGATCTTCTTGCTGTCCAAGGGACTCTCAGGAGTCTTCTCCAGCACCACAGTTTGAAAACATCAATTCTTCAGTGCTCAGCGCTCTTTATGGTCCAACTCTCATATCCATACAAGACTACTGGAAAAACCATAGCTTTGACTAGATGGACTTTTGTTGGCAAAGTAATGCCTCTGCATTTTAATATGCTGTGTATGTTTTTCATAGCTTTTCTTCAAAGGAACAAGCATCTTTTAATTTCATGGCCCTTTTGCATTTCGTTTGCTTAGGGATGGCTTTGATCACCACCTCCTGTACAGCTTTATGCACCTCCATCCACACTCTTCAGGCACTCTGTCTATCAGATGTAATCCCTTGAATCCCTTGTCACTTCCACTGTAAGGGATTTGATTAGATGATACCTGAATGATCTAGTGATTTTTCCTATTTTCTTCGATTTAAGTCTGAATTTTGAAATAAGGAAAAGTCAGCTTCCAGTTTTGTTTTTGCTGACTGTATAGAGCTTCTCCATCTTTCTAGATAGATTGGGATCATGAAATCAGTTCCTAAAAATATCTATCTAACTAACTATCTAAAACTTGTTCCACCAGATTCCTGGGAGCACAGAGTGCCTCAGTCCACCCTGAATTCCCCCAGTAGGTGTTGAAGGTCAACAGTTGCAACAGTACAGAGTTCAATCTTTACCAAGGCAGATGACAAATGCCATTGTTGTTCAGATGCTCACAATGCTCTTGTCATTTGCCAATTTGTAATTGACAGGTCTCCCTCATGATAAGAAATTTAATCATACTTTGGGGGATATTTCATGATCATTTCATTCAATTTGCTAGGAAGGCTCACTCCTAGTTCTGGAGAAGGGTTTGTTAATAGGCCCCTCAATATGCTTTTATTGGACTAAGTCTTAATATTCAAAGATCCCTGGAAACCTGTCTTCTAGTTATGGTCTAGGAAAATATTCCCTCTCTTTGCATGTTTTCATATCTAGAGTTACACTATTACAGTCACTGATCACATATTGAGCTATACATTTGATCATCTTCTTCAAGTCTAGCTCTCATTATTTTCATTGGAGGCAAAGTCACACACTTGGTAGTAAAAGAAAAGCAATCTTGAAAAACAGGAAAAATGCCAATAGTATAGGTAGTGGAATTATAAGTAAATATTTCAACCAGGAGCCTCCCCCACCAAACAAATTATTTAAAAGATTGTCAAGGTTAAGGAACTGGTCACTTAAGGCAGAAATATGATTGTTCATAGGGCTCACCAAGTGCATTATATTACTGGATTCATCAGGTATGAAAACAAAGCATTCAGTTTAAATATGGCATAAATATCTCCCTGAGATGCTGTAAGGTGTCAAGGGTCTTGCAGTTTTGTAGCATCACCTTTCTTATCATAGAGAACTCAAAATTCAATAGGTTAATAACCTGGTTACTATCATTTAAAGCTTGGTGAGTGAAAGTTATTGAAGTTTCAATATGGTCAAATACATCCTACAATCCTATTAAAGGCACAGAAATACCAGCTAAATTGTCATAACTGTAGAATACAGATCTCTTGACTCATCAAAATTGCATCAACATTACACTGACTGGAGTTACTGATATTTGTTACATATATGATCTTGAGTTCATGGGCATCCTAGGCTACACCTTCTTATCCATCAGGCTACAGGGCAAGGTCATAAATAAGTACCACAAATCCACTGAATTCCATACTAATCATTCTCTTTAAGGGTAAAAATAGGCATAGTTCACAATTGAAGTCTGTAAAATTCAGACTTAAATTGAATAAAGTAGGAAAAACCACTAGACCACTCAAGTGTGACCCAAATCAAATCCCTTAAGATTAGGCAGTTGAAGTGACAGATTCAAGAGATTAGATCCGATAGAGTGCCTGAAGAACTATGGATGAAAGTTCATGACATTTACAGGAGGCAGTGTTCAAAATCATCCCAAAGAAAAAGCAATGCAAAAAGACAAAATGGATGCTTAAGGAGGCCTTGCAAATATCTGAGAAAATAAGAGAAGCAAAAGACAAACGAGAGAAGGAGAGCTATACCCATCTGGATGCAGAGCTCCAAAAAATAACAAGGAAAGACAAGAAAGCCTTCCCAAGTGACCAATGTAAAGAGAGAGGAAAACAATAGAATGGGAAAGACTAGAGATCTCTTCAAGAATAATAGAGACACCAAGGAAACATTTCATGCAAAAATAGGCACAATAAAGGACAGAAATTGTATGGACCTAACAGAAGCAGTAGATACTAAGAAGAGGTGGCAAGAATACACAGAAGCACTATACAAAGGATATCTTAGTGACCCAAATGACCAAGAAGGTGTGATCACTCACCTAGAGCCAGACATCTTAGAGTGGGAAGTCAAGTGGGCCTTAGGAAGCATCACTGCAAACAAGCTAGTGGAGGTGATGTAAATCCAGCTGAGCTATTTCATATCCTAAAAAAATGATGCTGTGAAAGTTCTGCACTCAATATCCTAGCAAATTTGGAAAACTCAGCAGTGGCTACATGACTAGAAAGGTCAGTTTTCTTTATAACCTAAAGACAGGCAATGCCAAAGAATGTTCAAAGTACTGCACAATTTCACTCATCTCACACACTAGCAAAGTAACACTCAAAATTCTCCAAGCTAGACTTCAACAGTACATGAACCAAGAACTTCCAGATGTTCAGGGTGGATTTAGAAAAGGAATAGGAACCAGAGGTCAAATTGCCAACATGTGCTGGATCATAGAAAAGGCAAGATAATTCCAGAAAAACATCTACTTCTGCTTCATTGACTGTGCTAAAGCTTTTGGCTGTGTGGATCACAACAAATTGTGATACTTTCCAAAGTGGAAAACTCTTCAAGAGATGAGAATACCAGACCATTTTACCCGCCTCCTGAGAAATCTGTATGCAAATAAAAAAGCAACAGTTTAAACCAGACATGGAAAAATGAACTGATTCCAAAATGGAAAGGGAGTACATGAAGGCTGTATACCGTCACCCTGCTTATTTAACTTATATGCAGAATACATCATGTGGAATGCTGGATTGGATGAATCAAAAGCTGGAATCAAGATTTTGGGAGAAATATCTGTAGAATCAGATATGCAGATAACACCACCCTTATGGCAGAAAGTGAAAAGGAATTAATGAACCTCTTAATGAAAGTGAAAGAGGAGAGTGAAAAAGTTGGCTTAAAACTCAGCATTCAAGAAACTAAGAACATGGCATCTGGTATCATCACTTCATGACAAATAGATGGGGATACGGTGGAAACAGTGAAAGACTTTTATTTTCTTGGGCTCCAAAGTCACTGCAGATGGTGACTGTAGTTATGAAATTAAAAGACATTTACTCCTTAGAAGAAAAGCTATGATAAACCTAGATGATTTATTAAAATGCAGAGACATTATTCTGCCAACAAAATTCCTTCTAGTCAAAGCTATGGTTTTTCCAGTATTCATGTATGGATGTGAGAGTTGGACCATAAAGAAGGTTGAGCACCAAAGAACTGATGCTTTTGAACTGTGGTATTGGGGAAGATTCTTGAGAGTCACTTGGACTGCAAGGAGTTCAAACCAGTCAATCCTAAAGGAAATCAGTCCTGAATATTCATTGGAAGGACTGATGCTGAGGCTGAAGCTCCAATACTTTGGCCACCTGATGGGAAGAACTGACTCATTAGAAACAACCCTGATGCTGAGAAAAGTAGAAGGCAGCAGGAGAAGGGATGATAGAGGATGAGATGGTTGGATGGCATCATGGACCCAGTGGACGAGTTTTAGCAAACTCTGGGAGGCAGTGAAGGACATGAAAGATTGATGTGCTGTGGTCCATGGGGTCGCAAAGAGTCAGACATGACTGAGCGACTGAACAACAATATCTGGACAAGTACTAAATCTATCACAATGACATCAACCCCTCAGGACTAGCAGAAAACCTCTCATAAAATATGAACTTGATTGCACTGTATTCTCCTTGCCTCTTTGAAGTAGTCTCTCAAAGCTATTTGAGGTGTTGTCTCCAGGGCTGCAGTTCACATTTTGTCCCAAATAAAACATAATTCACAATTCTCAAGTTGTGCATCTTTTATAGTTGACACTTTTATCCAACAGTTCTTGTCTCATTTACATTTACCTTAAAGTTTTACCATGTTGAGTTATTTTCTTATAAAAGATTAGTAAGTTTTTATTTATTAGCTTAGGTACATTACAGTATTATACTTAATTTTGATGATTCAATAACATCTATATTATAGGTATCAACTTAAAACTGAATATTTCTCAGTTCACATGAACCTGAAAGTCATTCTGGCCAGTTTTCTTTAAATGTAACTATTACCAAATCCAACCTCACTCTGCTCACCCCACAACAGGCCAATGAATCTGAGAAACAAGATGTTGAAGCAATGAAAATGACTTTATTCGGAAAGCAGCTGACTGAGAAGATGTCAGGCTAGCACTTCAAAATAACCATCTTATCAGGGTCTTGATGTCAGATTATTTTATAGATCAGAGATAGAGGGAGGTAAGGAAGCAAAGTAAAAGGGAATTAATCTTGCAAACATCTCCTAGAATGGCAAGCTTCAGGCAAGGAATGTGTTAAATTCTCCTTTCCTGTCCATGGGTGTACAAGACTCTGAACAAAGGTATTTTGGCTTAGCATCAGGCAGAGGAGCAGGATTCCCTGAGGCAAGCCATTCTGTATGATTATAATAGCAAAAGCAATGAAAAACAAGTCAGAAAAACAGTTCTATCATGGAGTCAGAATTGGCTTCCTCTCTGCAACCATTCCCCACTGTCAAAGTACATTACACAATCTTGTAGTAAAAAGGGTAACAATTGTTCTGCTCAGTCAGATGGATCTTTCTAGGAGTGTCAGCCATTTTTGCCAGTGCTTCAAATGTTGAAATTTTTCTTTCTTTTGTTCCATTTTTGGAAAGTATTTTACAACAGTAGACTAAGAAATTCTGAACTTCAAATCCACGAGATAGCATTTCAAGTTAAGAAATTTAGTGCTTTTCTATGTATGGGAAGATGAAAGTTAGGGCTCATTAAGATTATTTATTTGGTATTTACCTCAGCTATCTGGGCTTGTAATCCTGCATTTTCAGAGTTTCCTGAAAGCTCACCACAGGGATTGGTTGCAGTGGCTGAAGTCTAATGACTGCTAGGGGGCAGGTATTCCACTTCCTGAGGACTCACTGACTCACAGTGAAGGGCTGCAATCACTGATTCCATTCCTCAGGTCTTCCTCTCTTGGTCATGAATGATCATGTGTGTCTGGGAAACACTTCATGATCAACTCTTGTCCCATGGCCACTGGGAGGTTCATGCCAGTTCAGGCAAATATTCTTGTTATGCCATTCCAGGTGTTAAGTTTTGGACCAGGTCCTGTCAATAATTAAAAATTATCTGGATTCTAACTTTAATCCAGGAGACATTTTCCCTTCTAGTGTGATACCTAGAATCACACTACTGCAATTATTTTATGTTGCAAATGTGATTTCCTCAAAATGTTTAGCCATAGAAGTTTTGTTTGAGGTCTATTTGCACATTGGTTACTGCAAGAGATAGCAATCTTATAAATTAAACAGGATATAGGTAATGCAGACAGAGACATAGTGCAGCAGAGAGACACAAAGTGCAATTTGAAAACAAAGAACTATAATATTATATTACCGCTAGTTGTAATCCAGTTGCAATAATCGAGTGACCAAAGGAGCCATAACTGATTTAATGAGCTATCTGCGATTTCACTGCATTGGCCATGTACACTTATGCATGGCCTAACCTTTGAGACCAGCATATGTTACTGGCAGGATCAACCAGGTAGAGAGAAAAAGATATATGTTCCAAAAGGCATCATCTACCAAACTACTAGATGTCCTAATTAATTGAAGGAGAAGTTTATCTTACACCTAGAAAAGACAGATTTAAGCTAATAATCCTTTCAGATAGAAACCATAGACAACCATAAACCATAGTTACTAGTTTACTCAGTTTTATGTAGATAATCCTTTTGTTAACAGTTTTATGACATCATCAGATCTTTCAATAGAATTTTTCAGATTTTTTTCTCCCTTAAGGATTATGTTCTGAAAGTCAGAAACTTGTAAAGTCCTTTTTATAAATCTTGAAGAGGAGACATTTTGCAAAGGCATTAGAGTGAAACCATACCTGTGTATGCGAACAAAAGACTTAAAGAAGGCAAGTTTAAATTTGATTACTACTGTTACATATAACAACTTTAGATAACTAAAGTTATGGCTGGTAATATTTTACCAATACATATCAGATTTTTAGGAACTCTGTATAATCTGTAAAATATCTGCACCATTTACCATATAACTTAAAATATTTTATTCATTTGACAACTAGTTTAACATACCAAGTAAAGATGATTAGCTTAATATCTCCCTTTGGGCTCCCTCAGGGGCCCTTTGAAGCATCCCAAGGTTAGTTAGAGGTCAAAGGAACTTTATTATGATTTGATTTGGGAAACTCTGTCAAAGGAATACCAAAACATTTTAAAATACAGCAGGACCATAGATCACTGTGAAACTTAGCCAAAGTGACAATAGAAGATTTCAAAGGCAAATACAGATTATTTAAAAGGTAAAAAACTTGATTTCTGTTATGAAAGGCAGTTTAGCATCTTCAGAAAACTTGTTTTAACAGAGAGAAAAAACAAATTTACACTTCCTACCAGCTTAATTTAAAAGCTAATTTACTGAATTAAATTTATTATAGGTTTAATCAATCCTGACTGATCATGTACAAAACACTTTCTTGGGTCCATTTTTCACAAACCTTTCATCACTTAACTTCTTTCAGCACAATTTTAAATTTCAAGTTGTAGATTATCTGGAGAGAGCCTAAGGCATATATTTCTAAAAGTTTACTCAAAACTCTTCTCATTTACATTTTATTTCCTTAAATGTTCTTTGTTTAACAAAAGCTAGAAAACTTGTCTCTGAACAGAAAGAAAAAATCCAAATCCAAGTCTTAGGAAATCCTGATCATGCATAATTCTTTTCAGTATTTTTTATGTTTCACACCTTCTTCTACTGAAAACACATATCTTAGTTTTCTTGAAGCTTTTTCCACTTTTAGGAACATTTTGGCTGACAAATTTGTAACATATATAATACCTTATTTATGTTAAAACCTAGGCACAATGAAAGTATTATACTTAATAATATACTTAATATGTTGATGACTCAAGGCTTAGCTATATTATTATAATTAGATAAAAAAACTTAAACATTAATACCAGATGCTAATTTAATATTAAATATTTCCCAGTTTATATGAACCTGAAACTCATTTAACTTGATTTTCTTATAATGAGATTTTTTTTTTTTTTGGTTTGTTTATAAGTACTTATTACTGTTGTTTAAGCCAATTAAATAGAGCTCGTTTTATAAATCAACCCTGGCAGTGCTATCCAAAAAAGGATATAAATGTAAACAGCAAGGCCTCAGTTTACATCAAGATTTCAGTTCTGAGTCAGGTACAACAATGTAAAACCCAACAACAATTTACAAAAGAGGTTGGATTATAATTGTGGTTCTCACAGATGAAACAAGTCAGGCTCACTTGGCTTGATGGCCAAATACTTGTAGAAAAAGCAACTTTTATCACCTTGGACAAGCAAATTTCTAAATTACTTTACCCTTTCTAAAATTTGTATTAAAAAGACAGCAGAGATAAAGATTTCTGAGAAGATCAAGGAGGACATTTGTGTCTCAAAGACACTGGCGAGTTCTAAGATGACTTTGTTTCCCCTTTATTTAATATTTACAAGCTTTATAAGATGAGCAGAGACGGTTTGGGGAGTGGTAAAATGATTTTTTGGAACCACTCTTCTGGTCCTATAAAGACTACCTTTGTAAGCCAAGGACAGTTTTGCTTTTTCTTTCCTTTCTCCAAAGAATTGGTTGGCCCCCCCAGTAAGGATTGACATACTTATCCACCCATGTTGGAAAGTTTTATCCTCCTCCTCTAGCTTAAGGGAGATGGCCTCTCAGGAAGCCTGGAGGCAACAGCTAGGCTCCCACAAGTCAATCTGGGCTTGTGGGAGGAAAGAAACAAAAGAGACAGGAGAGATAAAGAGGACTGACTGAGGAATCCTCCCTGTAATCCCACTGACCTGATCCTCAGCTTAAGGGAGGTGGAGGAAAGGAGGGCTCTCACCCGCTTGGGTGGCAGTGGGCTGTGGGCCTTTGGAACACACCAGAGAGAACCCTGGCCAGAGTTCCTCAATTGCTTCCATAGCTACTCGCCTGTTTAAAGAAGGTTTGCAGAGAAAGAAATGAGAAAACAGTAGAGGAAGGCATAGAGTAAGCAGTTAGTACCAGATGTCGGTGCATTACCAAAGTAATCAGAATAAACCAAAACTTAACCAGCCAGAAAGTCATATTAACCTGACTTTCCAGTCCCATTAGGTTGGTGGCCTTTCTAGAAAGTTCTCTTCAAAGGAGAACACCCCAAGTAGTAAGCAGAGTCCCCCAGATGGGAGCTGAAGCTCCCCAGATTGGACAAGATTGAAAATGTTCCAGAAGGACCCTGATGTCAAGCATTTCTGGGGGAAAAGGTTATTTGAGCATTAAATTTACAAAGGAGAGTAGTATCTATCAGAGAGTCAATCAACTTGTTCCCCACTGTCAAAGTTACCTGGGGCTCCTGTAGAGGAAATTAGAATTAGTTGCCTCAAGTCCAAGGGAGCTCCCTGAGCATGTTCATTATCAGTGTTCCTCTCCTTTGTAAAGCATTTCTGACTGTCAGATTGTTTAATTGTGAGCCATTCAGGGTCATTGCTCTTCTGATTTTAACATACCTAATATGTACTCCAAAGATATTTTCTTTGGAATAGATAATATATTTTCCATTTTTATAAGCCTTAAAGCCACAAAACACAAAAGGCACAGACAATTTCCAATGAAAACAGCAGAAACAGATTCCAGCATTGATGCACACAGACAAACCAATTCCCCAATAGGATAAATAATTTTACCCTATAAAGTAAATGAATTAATTCCAACTAGGCTACCCACTCCCACAAGAACTAGCTCCCTCAGGAACTGGTTCCAACTGGCCCATTCCCAAATCAGGTAAATAAATTCACCATACAAAAGAGCCAATTCCAACTAGGGTGGGCTTGCCTCAAGAGGACTAGTTCCCAATGAACCTGATCAGGGTAGAGTCCAACAACACCTCCCCTCTGCAAATTGGTATCCCAACCATTGGTTTGTCCTATAAAGGAAAAGCCCAGATTGGGGGGGGGGGGGGCGGAAATGTTCCCAGTGTGCACAACGGAGTGACTTACCCTCCAAAGTTGAGCCCGTCAGCTCTTAATACAAAAGGACACTCAAAACAAGTGAACCGACTGAACCGGCTATCAAATTGGGTAGACTTACCCTACAAATGAAATTGTGTCTGTCGACTCTAGATGTTTGTTGCCTCCTTATCTTAACTGCCAAGCACTGGGGTCAGCCAGTGCCACTTCAGGGAATCTTGAAGGAAAGAACCTCAGGACAAATAGCCCCCATAGCTGCTAGGGTCTTGTCCCAATATTCCCTTATTGGGGCCAGCCAACCTCAAGCAGCAAGTCTCCTGGCTGGTTCACCAAACTGTTACCAAGTCCAACTCCCTCTGCTCACTGCACAACAGGCCAATGGATCCGAAAGATGAGGTGTTGAGCAAAGAAAATGACTTCTCTCAGAAAGCAACTGACAGAGAGGACGGCAGGCTAGCACCTCAAAATAACCATCTTATCTTATTAACAGGGTCTGGATGTTAGACTGTCTTATAGATCAGAGATACAGGGAGGTGAGGAAGCAAAGTAAAAAGGACATTAATCTTGCAAACATCTCGAATGGCAAGCCTCAGGCAGGGGATGTGTTAATTTCTCCATTCCTGCCATCCTCAGGTGGACAGGGTTCTGAGCAAAGGTGTTTCAGTTTAGCAGTCAGGCAGAGGGGCAGGATTCTCTGAGGCAAACCATTCTGTATGATTACAATAACAAAAGCAATGAAAAGCAAGTCAAAGAAACAGTTCCATCATGGAGTCAGATTTGGCTCCCTCTCTTTTGACACTGTCAGCCATCTCTTTAAGGCCCAAACTATCACAAAGGAGAGAGACCATGAAGGACCCTGGAGCTTCGCCACTGCGGTTCTGGCTCCTGCCTGGCCCCTCACCCACCACGGCGGCTTGGCTCCTCTGAGCCCCTCCGTGTCCGGCCATCCGCTCCCACCGGCCCTGACAGGGCCAGGGTTACTGAGCCCGCACTGAATCCTGATTATTTTAAGCTACCTGTGGAAACGTTTCCTTGCCAATATTTGATTCAGGAGTAGGCATGTGACTGGCTTTTGACCAAAGAGACACCTGGGAAAATCTGCTGGGGGACTTCTAGGAAAACCTTCCCCACACTTGACACTCAAGGTTTCTCTTCTTCCTCTAGACAGGCACTCTGTCATATGATAGCCACTAGGCACAGGTGGCTATTTAAAATTAAATCAATTAAAATTCAGTGAAATTAAAAATTCAGTTCCTCAGTCATGCTAGTTACACGTCAAGCGCTCAGTGTTCGTCCAGGGCTAGTGGCTGCCATATGGGACAGTGCAGACACAGAGTGTTTCCATCATTGCAGAAAGTTCTATTGGAGACTGCTGTACCTGGATATTTTCAGTTTGGATTTAATGCTGAAAGAGTGGTAGCCATCTGAAAAACACTACAAGAGGCTAGGGATCGCAAGTGAAAATGGAAATAACCTGAGGTTTTCAAAGGTTGGCTTCCTTGATAGCTCAGTTGATAAAGAATCTGCCTTCAATGCAGGAGAGCCTGGTACAATTCCTGAGGTGGGAAGATCCCCTGTAGAAGGGATAGGCTACCCACTCCAGTATTTTTGAGCTTCCCTTGTGGCTCAGCTAGTAAAGAATCCCCCAGCAATGTGAGAGACCTGGGTTCAATCCCTGGGTTGAGAAGATCCCTGAGAGAAGGGAAAGGCTACCCACTCCAGTATTCTGGCCTGGAGAATTCCATAGTCCATGGGGTGGCAAAGAGTCAGACATGACTGACTGACTTTCACTTCACTTCACTGCAACGTAAGTACTTTTTATTAAAATTCAATAGAGCTCTTATAAATCCAATTCTAATAATACCTTTTAGAAATAGAAATATCTCCTTTGTATAATGTGTACACAGATACAAACTAGAGATCTCATGGCTTTACTAAAAGGTTAGATATGAACCAGGTGTTACAATATTTATGTAAACTTACTGGTTAACAAACAGTTTGAATACATTAAAGTTGCTTGCTCAGATGACTAAGGCTTACTATCTGTAAGTTTTGACTTGTTATAGAAACTGTGATGGCAGAAAGAGACAAGAAGCAGCACTCGGAGATGCAGAACAACAGGGTTTATTCAGCACTGGCACAGGCTCAGTGGAGTCTCCTCCAGAGGCTGAGGAGGGCTTTGTTCTGGGTATCGTATATACAGCACAGATTTGCCTGTCTTCAGGGCTTTCCTGCTCAAGCAGCTCAGATCCCCCTAACCAGGCAGTTTAGATTCCTGCAGATGAGAGGATAAAGCAAGATTGCAGAAACGGAAGTAGTGAGTGGTGAGCAAAAGCTGTTTAAGCAAGATAACAGAGCCAGAAGGCAGAAAGCTGTTATTCTAGATGGGGGTTGGTATTCATGTGGGGGGTTCCCACCTCAGGCTGAGGGAACATCGCTTTTCAGAAGTTTAAGATTTAAAACTGCCACTTTTTTTTTCCCCCATGGTCTTGTAGGTCCTGCCTACTTAATTGGGCTTAGTCTAGGTCATTGCAGCCTGTATTCATGTTCTGGTTTAAACATTTGTGAGACAAAGGCAGTTGGTTAGTTTTTTTTTTTTTTGGAGGAAATAGAAAGGTGAATTTTTTTTTTTTTTCCATTTATTTTTATTAGTTGGGGGCTAATTACTTTACTATATTGTAGTGGTTTTTGCCATACATTGCAATGAATCAGCCATGGATTTACATGTGTTCCCCATCCTGAACCCCACTCCCACCTCCCTCTCCATCCCATCCCTGAGCACTTGTCTCATGCATCCAACCTGGACTGGTGATCTGTTTCACCCTTGATAGTATACTTGTTTCAGTGCTATTCTCTCAGAACATCCCACCCTCGCCTTCTCCCACAGAGTCCCAAAGTCTGTTCTGTACATCTGTGTCTCTTTTTCTGTTTTGCATATAGGGTTATCATTACCATCTTTTAAAATTCCATATATATGTGTTAGTATACTGTATTAGTCTTTATCTTTCTGGCTTACTTCACTCTGTATAATGGGCTCCAGTTTCATCCATCTCATTAGAACTGATTCAAATGAATTCTTTTTAATGGCTGAGTAATATCCCATTATGTATATGTACCATAGCTTCCTTATCCATTCATCTGCTGATGGGCATCTAGGTTGCTTCCATGTCCTGGCTATTATAAACAGTGCTCCACCTAAAATCAGGAACAAGACAAGGGCGCCCACTGTCACCACTACTATTCAACAGAGTTTTGGAAGTTTTAGCCACAGCAATCAGAGCAGAAAAGGAAATAAAAGAAATCCAGATAGGAAAAGAAGAAGTGAAACTCTCACTGTTTGCAGATGACATGATCCTCTACATAGAAAACACTGAAGATTCTACCAGAAAAGTACTAGAGCTAATTAATGAATATAGTAAAGTTGCAGGATATAAAATTAACACACAGAAATCCCTTGCATTCCTATACACTAACAAAGAGAAAACAGAAAGAGAAATTAAGGAAACAATACCATTCACCATTGCAACAAAAAGAATAAAATACTTAGGAGTATATCTATCTAAAGAAACAAAAGACCTATACATAGAAAACTATAAAACACTGATGAAAGAAAACAAAGAGGACACAAATAGATGGAGAACCACTTTCATGGATTGGAAGAATCATTATTGTGAAAATGAGTAAACTACCCAAAGCAATCTATAGATTCAATGCAATCCCTATCAAGAAAGGTGACTTTCATTCTCAGTGGGTGGAAAGGGAGACAGAGTATGCTTATGCCTCAATATCTGTGCCCCCACCCATGAGGAGTCTAGGGGCTTCTACAATGTAAAAGGGCTCGAAGTCAGGAGTCAGTGATGAGGAACAAAGGTAACAGGATCTTGATTTCTTCCTCTTGCTCTGTTTCAAAGACAGACATAAACTGGTGTCAGTACCCAGTAATTGAGTCTGGCAGTTCGGTGCTCTACAGCCTTTTTTTTGATATGAAAGTACAAGGGAAAGGTAAGGGTAAACACCAAATAGGGAATGTATTTAGCATAGAGTCAAATAATGTGTGTGTGTGTTTTGTTTTGTTTTGTTTGCCTAAAGTTGCAAAAATCAATGGCAAGATTTATACCAAATTGAAATTTAACTTATGAAGTTCTATGCTTTATAACTTTACAGTTTTAACTCATGACTTCAAAGGTTTGTATAAGGCATTTTGCAAAGATCTTTCTGAGTTTTTAAAGTAAACCAAAGCAAAACCACTATTTTTATTTTATTAGCCTTTAGATATTCAGTTTGGTTCAGTTCAGTTGCTCAGTCATGTCTGACTCTTTGTGACCCCATGGACTGCAGCACGCCCTTCCTCCCTGTCCATCACCAATTCCTGGGGCTTACTCAAACTCACATCCACCGAGTTGGTGGTGCTATCCAACCATCTCAGCCTCTGTCGTCCCCTTCTCCCACCTTCAATCTTCCCCAGCATCAGGGTCTTTTCCAATGAGGCAGTTCTTCGCATCAGGTGGCCAAAGTATTGGAGTTTCAGCTTTAGCATCAGTCCTACCAATGAATATTCAGGACTGATTTCCTTTAGGATGGATTGCTTGGATCTCCCTGCTGTCCAAGGGACTCTCAAGAGTCTTCTCCAACACCACAGTTAAATCATTAGTACTCAATTTATACTAATATTGTATGGCTCTGGTAACTATTGGTTTCCTCAGTACGTTTAGCTAATATTTCCTTAGTGGAAAACTATATGCCTTGTTTATCCCATAATATAAATTAAATGAGGCCTATAACCACCTTACACAAAGCCCATTTAGATATACCAATTTATATACCTTTACCTAAATGCTGCCAACTTCTATGCATTTAATTTTAGTGTTCATAAGTTTCCAACCTACAGGCTCTGTTCTTAGAGGAGAGTTTAGGGGACTTTCCCTTTTTATTCCTTGTCTATTTTGCCTATTTTTATATAAAAAGCTCTGGGATCCCTAGAGTCAGATAGAACTGATTGAGTCAGTTAGAACTGATTAAGTCAGGTCCTTTGGCCTACCTGTCCCAAAATAATTGGTCAGATATCTCAATGTAAGTTTTTTCTAGTCCCTTAAATATATAACTTTAAACTGCTGTAAATACAACAGACTTGTTTAGCTTTTAATGTTGGGGACCAGTAAGGGGTCCCTTTTGGCTCATTAACTTTAGGTAGTCTGATAATATCAAATCTTTAATCACATAAATGTGTTTTATTTATCTCATTCTAGATAACTATCCAAATAATTTTTTATTCATTTGAGGTAACACCTTATTTTTTTTTTTTACCTCTTTGAAATAACACTTTTTTTCCAATTTTTTTTAATATTCTTAATTGCTCTTATTAGCATTTATAAGACCCATTGAGAAGAAGGTCTCAATGAAGCTTTCTAAACCTGTTTTTCTTATTCTAAAAAAAAAGTTCTTAGGTTAATTTAATTTTTATTTTATAGATTTAAGCAAAACAGTTGTTTGCAATGAGTGGACTCTAGATAATTTGTTTGTTTCTATAATTTTAAAAAGACCCATCTTTTGGCCAACAATAAATTATATCTCCACAGAGATGCAAAGTATTAATAATGCATAAAGACCTCTTATAAGGCTAGCAGGAATAAAACCACCACAGACCAATCCAGGAAGATGAGATAGAACATTTACATCTCAAATACACAGAGAAATCTGAACTTCCCCCTACAAGGCCTTGTTTAAGGTTTTACCAAGCCAATTCTTAATTTTTAACTGCATATGCATTAAAGGGCCCACTCAATATTTAGGACAAGATTTAATTTCTCCAGTTAACTAGATATTTGCAATGACCAGCTCTGTATGTCTTTCTATAATGGAGCCACCATCAGAGTCTTTCAACTGAGGCCTAGGTATTCTCCCTCCCCTACCCAGTGTCTTTCAACAGGATGGAAATTCCTCAATATCTTTTCAGCTGAGTACCACCCAGTATCTAGACCCTGGGTGGATATATCCCCAGTGTCTTTCAAGTGCCTCCTCCCCCAGTGCTTTAACTGAGAGGAGGCAGATATCTGCTATATCTCACCAAATAAAAAACTCAGAATCTCAACCAATATGGGAAATCCAAGAACCAGGAGAGACTTACTCAAATCTGTCCTGAACTCTAGAGGAAGTGGATGGGAACAAGCGGCTTTGGTTGGTACCATGGCTCTGGCTTCTCATAGAGTTCAGGTGAAGGAGAAAAATCTGCTCTGGGTCCCTTCATGTTGGTCATCAAAGCTGTTCATTAAAAAATATAGTCACAACCAGATGGTAGAGTTGTTTCATTTGGTGGGAATGTTTAAGACTCTGAGTCTGGAAGGCAAAATATCAGTAGCTCTGAGAAAACCGCTTCAAGGTCATGGCAGGGGGTTGGTGTGGAGGGGGCTGTGGGAGAAGTCAGGCTTTATACAAGTTTGCAACATAGGGAGCAGGCAGTCTGAACATCAAAGTTCAGATATTAGGTTGAGAAATTTAGCATTCTATATATGGAAAGATGCAAGTCTCTGGGCCCACTGAGTTCATTTCTTCCATAAGCACCTCAGCTGTCTGGGGCCAGATCCTATTTCCTTGTTCACCTTAAGGAGTGGCAGGTATGGCAGATGGCTGCTTCCTGCATTCCCCAAACTCCTCAGCAATCACTGCGGTGGGAGAAGACATCTGCTGGATCACAGTTTGGGGAGCCCTCATTCACATTTGGAGGACAGCAATCTTGTGGCTCAGCTGGCAAAGAATCCGCTTGCAAAGCAGGAGACCTGGGTTGAATCCGTGGGTTGGGAAGATCCCCTGGAGAAGGGAAAGGCTACCCACTTAGGTATTCTGGCCCGGAGAATACCATGGACTCTATAGTTCATGGGGTCGCAAAGAGTCGGACATGACTGAGCAACTTTCACTTTCACTTTCAATTGCTGATGTCTGTGATATTTCTTGTTTCTTGATAAGGCAGGACATCTTTTCATTTCACAGATCCTATCTGTAACCACTGCCTTTCTGTCAGTCTTTCCTTAAACCCTACATTCCTTATGGTCAAGGACTGAATCTTAGTCATCAATGTATCCTGAGCACCTAAATTAGTACCTGGCTCAGAGTGTGTTCAATACATACTAAATAAGTGGATGATTAGTGCTATTTTTGTATAAATAGTTACTTGTAGAACTATTAGTGTAATTGTAGAACAGAGGCAGTAAAATTTCCTGGGTTTACAAAGAGTCCTACATGCTGTTTTAAATTCAAAAGATTTCTACTATTCTGCACTTTTCTGATATAAAGTATATTCTGATAGAATGTAGAAGTAGACTTGATCACATATGGCTAGTGGCCACATATCTAGGGAAAAAAAGCTAGAAATTTAATACAAACATTTATGTTCTTATTTCTATTCCATAAGCTAATGATATATTTAAAAACTTTGCCTTATTGCTAAACACACACCAAATATAACATACATGCTTTTGCATTTTTCAAATATAAGTAAATTTCTTAAGGCCTGAATGCATACCTAAAGACATTCACCAGCTATATCCAATAAGCACAATTCCAATCAAGGAAAAATATTTTGCTGGAACCAACAATAAGCCTTTGAAATAAAAACCAACAAGGAAATTCAATTCAATTATATTTCAGAGTTTATCCTTTTCAGAGTTCAAATTTCTTCCTTGACAATGACCAATGCAATTTCTTATGGTTTTCTTTCTGTGATTAATCCCAAATACTGTAAATAAGTTTATTTAAATGGACTCATCTAAAAATACTGCATTCTGTTTAATAAACTATGTTCTACTATAAATAGAAAGAAATGTTATATATCAAAAGTGTAAAGCAACTAAACTGTAATTTTACTGTCATAGTCACCTAAATAAATAGTATTGTGGCAGCAAAATTTAAGCTTACTTTCTTTTCACTTACTTCCAAATAAAATATAAGGAGAGCTACTTGTTCCTTTTGTTTTTGAAAGTTTACGTTTTAGTAGATGTGATGGTTTCTCATTAATGAGAACTCCATTGCTACAGCCCCATAGGTGTGACTTGTTTTTAAATCATATTCACATTTGTTGTCTTTTTTCATATTTAATAATTTTACTTACTTTTATAGTTATTGAAATTATTTAACAACTGTACTGTTCTATATCTGAGCTGCTGCATATGCCCTGAAAGTCATTCTCTTGGTCTTTTTAGAGGCATGCATGGCTTTTAAATCACCTACACTTGAACTTAAATCTGCTAATCTTTTCGCTTGAATGGATTAAAAAAAATTATTGACAGTAGAAAAGGAAAAAACACAAACTTAAACAGTGGCTAATTTTAGAGGTTTAGAAAAGGTCTTCCCTTTTACTCTAAACATTTTCTGTTTCTACTTGCAAATGGCTCAAATTCCTTCGATCAGGTACCAATCTTGTTTCTGTTCCTACATGAAAGTTGTTAATATAAGTAAATGTTCTCAAGGTGAGGAACTTGATGATTTATAATGACTGGTATTTGAATAACTATCATCAGTTTCTAATGAATTTTCAACAAAAAAGCCATTGACTGTAGAATTGGGAGGCAGGATATTAAAGACAAACTACATCAGTTTCATAACTTTGAGGCCAGTAAGTCTTTCTCCACTCCTGACTCTAATTGATTAATGGTTGCTAAGGAAAGACTTCAGATCAAGTGGTTCATTCTTCACCCCTCAAAACTGAAAGTCTTTTTTTTTTTTTTTTTTTTTTTGCAATATCAAATAACCTTTGAAGTATCCCTAGTTATTCAGTAACAGCAACAACAAAAAAAAAAAAGCAAAAAAAGGAACAGCTCTTTGCCCCGATTTAGAATTAATGTTTTTAATTTTGAGAAATCTTAGTTTAATCTAAGTGAAAAAAAAAAAGATGCTTTTTTATCTGTCTTCAACATTAAAGACATTAGTAAGATGAAAAGCAAAACCAGGAGAACCACCAGTTGCTAAGCTTTGAGCATATACCAAACTCTGCATTTTACACTTTAAATCTTTGCAGTATATACTAATTGTATATACTATACTAATTGTATTGCTGATCCTGTTTATGAAGCCAAAGTCTTCCTGTTTACACTGTCTGCACTGTTCGTTGAACCCAGGATAGGCAAAGTAGGAGCTAAGATGCTGGAAGGAGACTCAAGGAGCCTTAGGAACTGCAGACATGTTTTTTCTCTCCTGGCTGCCACAGCAGCCATAGCAACAGACACACTATATTCTCTCCTCTCCTGGCTGACCCAAGGGACACAGCCGTGGTGCGGCCGTAAATGCCACTGCTTTCTAGGTAGAGCTCACACATGCGTACATCACAGAGTAGTTCGTGACCAAGCAAGCACCTCGTGACATGCATATGCAGTGCTATAAATGATCTCAGCTGTTACATAGTCATTACTTACAAAATGTGGGGTGAGAGAACCTGACCACACCATCTTGGCTAATTTGCTATTTCCCTATAGTAGTCGCTAAATATATTCTGTGAAAGAAAAAGAACAAATTTGCATAGCATTTGTAATTTAGTTACAAATAGCCTGAAGTCCTCAACCTAACTAGGATTTAGAGCACTTTAACTGAAAACACCTATGATATACAAGTCAGCACACTAGCTGTGAAGAGATTTCATGAACAAAATCCCCAGGATTATAGTGATTCTAAAATAGAAAGCAAGGGAAGCCATCTACCAAGGGGAACAATTAGGCCAGAATCACATTCCAATTCTGCTGCTTGTGTATTGCATATCAAAGGAGTTTACACTGTAATTTTCTATCTATCAGTATGTGCAGCTTGCATATTCTAGCACTCTGCACTGTAGTTTCCTCATCTATCAAGAAACTTTTCAAACAGGGGCTGTGAATAAAGAACAACTGGGAACTGTTGACGCATATAATGAAACATATTTTGAAATCCTTTGTGAGAAGAGATTAACTATCTTTTTTTCTTCTTTTACAAAGTTCCTGATCTTCAGAAAAGATTAGAGTATAATTAAAGCTACAATTGCTGTTTAGGTAATCAGGAAAGATGAGAATAAAAAGACAGGGAACAAAAATGAGCTATTATGTTAGAGCAATCTAACCAGATTTTAAATATTGTTTATTATATCTAAAAATAAAATAAATGTCCTATAAATTGTAGCTATGATTCCACATGGTTCTTCATTACAAAAAACAAAGCCAATCCAACAAACAAGCAAAACTGGAGCATATTTGGGTATCTGGTACATACCATGTTTTCAGTTCAGTGCAGTTGCTCAGTCGTGTCCGACTCTTTGCGACCCCATGAACTGCAGCATGCCAGGCCTCCCTGTCCATCACCAACTCCCACAGTTTACCCAGACTCATGTCCATTGAGTCAGTGATGCCATCCAACCATCTCATCCTCTGTCATCCCTTTCTCCTCCCACATTCAATCTTTCCCAGCATGAGGGTCTGGTTTTAAGGGAGGAAAAATAAATATTAGTATCACCTATGTGGAAATAAGACCAACAAAATGGGAAAAGCAAAGGCTATTTATTCAGAGCTTGATATAGTAAGGGAGTCAGCTACCATCACATGTGTTTGGTAGAAACTCCAACATGGGGAGTGGGGAAACTTAATAGTAGGGAAAGTAGAGGCTTCAGAAATGCCTTGTAGACTATTAACCTAGAGAAACTGGGATTGAGATAATCAAAAGTGGGGCGTCTATGGTATTGGTTAGGTGAGAATAACTGGCTTTCTTTGGTCAGTCCTAAGTTGAAAGTGGAAACAAAAACTAGGGAAAGCCTCAGTTACTTATCAGGTCCTGGATATTTCAGACTGATTGTTAAGAATTTATTGCTTTGCTTCCTGGATTATTACTAGAAATATCAATCTGCTTCCCTTCAAGTATGACTCACAGAAGGCTGGTTTCCTGGGTTGTCTATTTTATTAGAATAAACAATAGTTCATTTGGCCTGGGATAGTTTCCAGGCCAAGTTGCAACAGGTTGTAGATTAGAGTTCTATTTTTATATATTGTCTGGGTATTATCCATTTACAAATTCAGTCTGTCACATACATTTGGACTATCAAAAATAAAATATTTTAATTTCTATAAAACTTTAAAGAGATGATTGTATTTTATCAAGGAACATACAGAAATATAGTAATATTGAGACAGAAGATAGATGGGAACCCTAAGCTGAGCAGCTGGAGTTTGCCCCCTGCTTCAAAATAGCAGGAACAAAGGAAAAGCTGAGCCTTGCCCAGATGAAAAATAGAGACCACATATTTCTTTCTTATTTTCAAGGTCAAGGAGTCCTTTCCAGTCAACTATACATGCACAGAAAGGCTCCTTGGAGGTCAAAAAGCAAGTGATGTCAATCAACCCATAGGCCTCTTCACTGGAATCGATCCTGACTAAGAGATGGGCACACACACGGGAGAATCCAGAGATAAACCAAACATGGACTCAGAATCAGGCAATGGAGGATGACTGGCCAAAGGAAACCAGAAGAAATGCCCCATATAAGTGATTCAAAATACCACAAGGGTGTGACTCTCTCTCTCAGTCTGCCCGTGTGTCTATCCACTTGTGATCTTTTCCCTCTGAATAAATACTTTACTTGCCTCACTAAATTCGATCTTTATGGGAATTTATTTCTACAAAAAACAGAAGGCCAGGGGCCTTGTTGCTGTCCACTGGTGCCTGGTGGTCCAGTGGCTAGGATTCAGGGCCCTCACTGCAGCGATCTGACTTCAGTTCCTGGCCACGAACTGAAATCATGCTTCAAGCTGCTGTAGGCTGAGGCAATCCAAAATCAAGATGGACGAGACTGTAATACCTAGTAGAAAATGGATTAAACCATTTGAGATACTCTGCAAACATTGTTTAATTATTTAGGAAAATAGACCAAACCAGAACTCGAAGAAACAGAAGACTGTTCTTTCTAATATTCTCAATAGTCCATTAGATGCTGTGGAATACTGTGTTTAAAGGAATATTTTCACTTCTACTATTTATTATTTTTCAAACAAAACTTCTTTGATATCTATTTTGAACCTTCTCAAAGATCAATCCTTATATTCTGAATGGGTTTTATTTTTATTGTGTTTATTCTAATATGTTTTATTTTCAATAACTTAAAGTTATATAAAAGCAAGGACTTTCTCTTGTATGGTTCTAAAATGGCTCAGAGTTTTGAAACAAGATTCCCCTAAAGTGTTTGTTACTCACCTATGTTCAACTCTGCTACCACATGGGCTGTATAGTCTGCCAGGCTCCTCTGTCCATGGGATTTACCAGGCAAGAAAACTGGAGTGGGAAATCATTCCCTTCTCTAGGGAATCTTCCCGATGCAGGGGCCAAACTTTCATCTCTTGCATCTCCTGCATTGGTAGGTGAGTTCTTTAGCATTTGACCCAAGAGCTTGGAGTTTAGGCACTGGAAAATTAGCAAAATCATGGGTAGGACAGTTCAGTTGCTCAGTCATATCTGACGTTTTGTGACCCCTTGGACTGCAGCACACCAGGCTTCCCTACCTATCACTAACTCCCAGAGCTTGCTCAAACTCATGTCCATCGAATCAGGATGTCATCCAACCATCTCACCCTCTGTCATCACCTTCTCCTCTGGCCTTCAATCTTTCCCATCATCAGGATCTTTTCCAATGAGTGACTTTGCATCAGGTTGTCAAAGTATTGGAGCTTCAGCTTCAGCATCAGTGCTTCCAATGAATATTCAGGACTGATTTCCTTTAGGATTGACTAGTTGAATCTCCTTGCAGTCCAGGTGACTCTCAAAAGCCTCCGCCAACATCATAGTTCAAAAATATCAATTCTTCAGAGCTCAGCTTTCTTTACAGTCCAACTCTCACATGCATACATGACTACTGGAAAAACCATAGCTTTGACTACATGGACCTTTGTTGGCAAAGTAATGTCTCTACTTTTTAATATGCTGTCTAGGTTGATCATGGCTTTTGTTTCAAGGAGAAAATGTCTTTTAATTTCATGGCTGTGGTAACTATAGGCAGTGATTTTGGATCCCACCCACCCCCCCCAAAAAAAAAAAAAAAAAAAAAAAAAATCTGTCACTATTTCCACTATTTCCCCATCTAATTACCATGAAGTGAAGGGATCAGAAGCCATGATTTTAGTTTTTTGAATGTTGAGTTTTAAAGCAACTTTTTGACTCTATTTCACTTTCATCAAGAGACTCTTTAGTTCTTGCTTGCTTTCTGCCATACGGGTGGTATCATCTTCATATCTGAGGTTATTGATATTTCTTCCAGCAATCTTGATTCCAGTTTGTGCTTCATCCAACCCGACATTTCATATGATAAGCACTCTGTATATAATTATATAATCAGGGTGACAATATACAGCATTAATGTACTCTTTCCCCAATTTGGAACCAGTCTGTAGTTTCATGTCTGGTTCTAGCTATTGTTTTGGACCTGCATACAGATTTCTCAGGAGGCAGGTAAGGTGGTCTGGTATTTCCATCTCTTGAAGTATTTTCCATAGTCTGTTGTGATCCACATAGTCAAAGGCTTTGGCAGAGTCAATAAAGCAGAAGTAGATGTTTTTCTGGAATTCCCTTGCTTCTTCGATGATCCAACTGATGTTGGTTATTTTATCTCTGGTTCTTCTGCCTTTTCTAAATCTAGCTTGAACATCTGGAAGTTCACATATTGTTGAAGCCTGGCTTGGAGAATTTTGAACATTACTTTGCTAGCGTGTGAGATGAGTGTAATTATGTGGTAGTTTCAACAGTCTTTGGCATTGCCTTTCTTTGGGATAGCAATGAAAACTGACCTTTTCCAGTACTATGGCCACTGTTGAGTTTTCCAAATTTGCTGGCATATTGATTGCAGCACTTTCACAGAATCATCTTTTAGGGTTTTAAAGAGCTCATTTGGTATTCCATCACCTCTACTAGCTTTGTTCTTAGTGATGCTTAGTAAGGCCCACTTCGCTTCACATTCTCATTTTGCCTTTTTGCATTTCTTTTTCTTAGGGACGGTCTTGATCACTACCCCCTGTACAATGTCACAAACCTCTATCCATAGTTCTTCAAGCACCCTATTAGATCTAATCCCTTGAACCTATTTGTTACTTCCACTGTTTAATCATAAAGCATTTGACTTAGATTGTACCTGAATGTCTAGTGGTTTTCCCTACTGTCTTGAATTTAAATCTGAATTTGGCAATAAGGAGTTCATGATCTGATCCAGTCTGCTCCTGGTCTTGTTTTTGCTGACTGTGTAGAGATCCTCCATCTTTGGCTGCAAAGAATATAATCAATCTGATTTCCATGTTGACCAGGTGGTGATGTCCACGTGTAGCATCTTCTCTTGTGTTGTTGGAAGAGGGTGTTTGCAATGACCAGTGTGTTCTCTTGGCAAAATTCTGTTCACCTTTACCCTGCTTCATTTTGTGCTCCAAGGCCAAATTTGCCTGTTACTCCAGGTATTTCTTGACTTCCTACTTTTGTATTCCAGTCCCCTATGATGTAAAGGACATCTTTTTGGGGTGTTAGTTCTAGAAGGTCTTTTAGGTCAAACTTCAGGTTCTTCAGCCTTACTGGTTGGGACATAGACTTGGATTACTGTGATATTGAAAGCTTTGCCTTGGAAAGGAACAGAGATCATTTTGTCGTTTTTGAGATTGCCCCCAAGTACTGCATTTCAGAATCTCTTGTTGACTATGAGGGCTACTCCACTTCTTCTAAGGGATTCTTGACCACAGTAGTAGATATAATGTTCATCTGAATTAAATTCACCCATTCCAGTCCATTTAATTTCACTGATTCCTAAAATATTGATACTCACTCATACCATATCCTGTTTGACCACTTCCAATTTACCTTGATTCATGGACCTAACATTCCGGGTTCCTATGGAATATTGTTGTTTACAGTATCGGACTTGACTTACATCTTGAATCACATCCACTGCTATTGCTGCTGCTAAGTCGCTTCAGTTGTGGCCGACTGTGTGAGACCTCATAGACAGAAGCCCACCAGGCTCCTCCGTCCCTGGGATTTTCCAGGCAAGAACTCTGGAGTGGGTTGCCATTGCCTTCTCCGAGTCACAGCCACAGCTGCATGGTTTTGTTTGTTTGTTTGCTGTTTTTTTTTTTTTTTTTTTCCACTTTGCTGCATCTCTTCATTCTTTCTGGAGCTATTTGTCCACTCTTCTCCAGTAGCGTATTGGGCACCTACTGACCTGGGGAGTTCACCATTCAGTGTCATTTATTTTTGCCTTTTCATCCTGTTCATGGGGTTCTCAAGGAAAGAATACTGAAGCGGTTTGCCTTTCTTTTCTCCAGTGGATCACATTTTGTCAGAACTCTCCACAGTGACCCATCCATCTTGGGTGGCCCTACATGGCAAGGCTCATAGTTTCACTGAGTTAGACAAGGCTGTGGTCCATGTGATCAGTTTGATTAGTTTCTATGATTGTGGTTTTCATTCTGTCTGCCCTCTGATGGAGAAGGATAAGAGGCTTATGGAAGCTTCCTGATGGGAGAGACTGATTGAAGGGGAAACTGGTTCTTATTCTGATGGGCAGGGCCATACTCAGTAAAATTTTAATCCAATTTTCTGTTGATGGGTGGGACTATGTTCCCTCCCTGTTGTCTGACCTGAGACCAACCTATGGTGGAGGCAATGAAGATAATGGTGATCTTCTTCAAAAGGTTGCATACATGCACTGCCACACTCAGTGTTCCTGACCCTGTAGCAGGCCATTGCCAACCCACACCTTACCCAGAGACTCCTGGACACTTACAGGCAAAATGTGGGCCAGTCTCTCATGGGGTCAGTGCTCCTTTCTCCTAGATCCTGGCGCACACAAGGTTTTGTTTGTGCCCTCCAAGAGTCTGGTTCTCCAGTCCTGTGTAAGTTCTGTATTCAAAACCCACTGGCCTCCAAAGTCAAATTCCCTGAGGGTTCTCAGTCCCTTTGCCAGATCCCCAGGCTAGGAAATCTTCTGTGGGTCCTAGAGCTTTCTTAACAGTGCAAGAATTTATTTGGTATAATTGGTCTGTCTACTTGGTGATTCTATGGTTAGGTTGATGGTGACCTCCTCCATAGGGCTTATACCACACGCTGTGTGAAGCATGTCTGCTGCACCCAGAGCCCCTGCCCCTGTGGCAGGCCACTACTAACCCATACCTCTGCAAGAGACTCTCAAACCCCCAAAGGTAGGTCTGGCTTAGTCTCTGGGTCCTAGTGCACACAAGGTTTTGTTTGAGCCTTCTGAGCATCTCTGGTGGGTATGGGGTTTGATTCTAAATGTGATTTCACCCCTCCTACCATCATGCTGGGACTTCTCCTTTGCCTTTGGACATGGGATATCTTTTCTTGGTGGGATCCAACAATCTCCTGTCAATGGTTGTTCAGCAGAGAGTTGTAATTTTGGAGTTCTCACAGGAGAAGATAAGTGCACATCCTTCTACTCCACCATCCTGTGATAGAATCATGGTATTTTATCCCAAAGTGATGAATATAAAGGGATCCCACACACCATTCATTCACTTTCCGAACAACACATGTCATGAGGAAAATACTGAGCTAGTTGCTAGGGTTGGAGAGGAAAAAAAAAAAAAAAATTACATAGATCCTGCCTCAAAAAGTTAAGGTCTGGTAGAGGGAGACAGACTTGCAATCAAAGTGGACTGAGTACTAACTAAAACCATTCTTCTCTAAAGTCATTCTAGAAGGGTTTGTAAACATAACAGAGATCACAGAGAAAGATGTTTCAGTTCTTGGAACAGGGGACCATGGAAGCTCAACAAAGACTGTTAGGAGCACATGACGTGGGGGATTTGTATCTTCCTTCGACTATGTGGGCAAAATCAAGGCATTTAAGGGCTTCTTTGGTGACTCAGACAGCAAAGAATTTGCTTGCAGTGCAGGAAACCCAGGCTCAATCCCTGGGTTGGGAAGATCCCCTGGAGAAAGGAATGGCAATCCATTCCAGTATTCTTGCCTGAAGAAGTACATGGACAGAGGATCTTGGTAGGATATCATCCACGGAGTCACAAAGAGCTGGATATGACTGAGTGACTAACATATACAAGGCATTTAAGATCAGGAAACAGATTAAGCAAAGGCATGAGGCATAAAGTAGCCTAATTAATTTGGACAACTTTAAGAAATTTACAGTGGCCACAAAGGGTGCATGGTGAAGCAGGCTAAAGGAAACACGAGAGGGCTAATAAGAAGCAAATTATAGAGTGCAAGAATTTCCTGCTGAGAATTTTGTTCTTGATCTTATAGTCAGTGAGGAGTTTTGGAGAATTTAAAGAAGGTTATATTTTTACAAAATGTTTTTCAAAAAGCTGTACCCACTGTCAGTATATGCATTCATGTATATTTTAAAAATAATTATTTTTCTTTGTAGCTCTTATAACTATACTCATGTAAGAATGTTAATGTTCTAATAAGAGCATTTACAAAGAAACTTCAAGATCAGAACTAATTTGTATAGTAGAAATGAGATGTTTCACATCTAAGGGGACAAAATTGATTTAGAACAGGAGAGAAGAAATTTTAGGGATCATCTTCTCCAAGTTCTCTTTTTACATAGTGTATGTGTGCATGCTCAGTTGCTCAGTTGTGTCCAATTCTTTGCAACCCTATGGACTACAGCCCACCAGATTCCTGTGTCCATGGGATTCTCCAGGCAAGAATACTGGAATAGGTTGCCATTTCCTCCTCCAGGGGATCTTTCTGACACAGGGATCAAACCTATGAATTCTATGTCTCCTGCTTTGGCAGGTAGATCCTTTCCCACCTGGGAAGCCCTGTTTTACATAGACAGAATGTTAAATTAGAAATGTTGTTGGAAGATGCAGCAGATAACTATGACCAAAGTGCACCTTGTCGAATTGTCAAAGGAAAGCATAGAGAATCAATTGCAAGACTCAAAGGAATAAGATCTGGTCAGTGGAGATTAGTGTGCGTTATCTTAGATCTTATCTGGCAAGACACCTACAGAAGCAAGTAGGTGCAACTCTCAAGATATCCAAAGTATTTTTGCCAGAATAGAAAGATCACCCACATCAAAGGAACTATAGTTAAATGGCCTCAGTAATCATGGGGAGCCCCTAAATATATAGGGTTGTCATATTTAGCAAATTAAATTTCAAAAGCACAAGGTAAATTTGAATTTTAGAAAAACAACATGTAGAATTTTTAGTCTCAAATCTTTTTTTTTTAAATTATTATTATTATTATTATTATTTTTTTTGTCATACATTGATATGAATCAGCCATAGATTTACACATATTCCCCTTCCCGATCCCCCCTCCCACCTCCCTCTCCATCCAATTCCTCTGGGTCTTCCCAGTGCACCAGGCCAGAGCACTTGTCTCATGCATCCCACCTGGGCTGGTGATCTGTTTCACCATAGATAGTATACATGCTGTTCTTTTGAAATACCCCATCCTCACATTCTCCCACAGAGTTCAAAAGTCTGTTCTGTACTTCTGTGTCTCTTTTTCTGTTTTGCATATAGGGTTATCATTACCATCTTTCTAAATTCCATATATATGTGTTAGTATGCTGTAATGTTCTTTATCTTTCTGGCTTACTTCACACTGTATAATGGGCTCCAGTTTCATCCATCTCATTAAGACTGGTTCAAATGAATTCTTTTTAATGGCTGAGTAATATTCCATGGTGTATATGTACCACAGCTTCCTTATCCATTCATCTGCTGATGGGCATCTAGGTTGCTTCCATGTCCTGGCTATTATAAACAGTGCTGCGATGAACATTGGGGTGCACGTGTCTCTTTCAGATCTGGTTTCCTCAGTGTGTATGCCCAGAAGTGGGATTGCTGGGTCATATGGCAGTTCTATTTCCAGTTTTTTAAGAAATCTCCACACTGTTTTCCATAGCGGCTGTACTAGTTTGCATTCCCACCAACAGTGTAAGAGGGTTCCCTTTTCTCCACACCCTCTCCAGCATTTATTGCTTGTAGACTTTTGGATAGCAGCCATCCTGACTGGCGTGTAATGGTACCTCATTGTGGTTTTGATTTGCATTTCTCTAATAATGAGTGATGTTGAGCATCTTTTCATGTGTTTGTTAGCCATCTGTATGTCTTCTTTGGAGAAATGTCTGTTTAGTTCTTTGGCCCATTTTTTGATTGGGTCATTTATTTTTCTGGAATTGAGCTGCAGGAGTTGCTTGTATATTTTTGAGATTAATCCTTTGTCTGTTTCTTCATTTGCTATTATTTTCTCCCAATCTGAGGGCTGTCTTTTCACCTTACTTATAGTTTCCTTTGTAGTGCAAAAGCTTTTAAGTTTCATTAGGTCCCATTTGTTTAGTTTTGCTTTTATTTCCCATATTCTGGGAGGTGGGTCATAGAGGATCTTGCTGTGATTTATGTCGGAGAGTGTTTTGCCTATGTTCTCCTCTAGGAGTTTTATAGTTTCTGGTCTTACATTTAGATCTTTAATCCATTTTGAGTTTATTTTTGTGTATGGTGTTAGAAAGTGTTCTAGTTTCATTCTTTTACAAGTGGTTGACCAGTTATCCCAGCACCACTTGTTAAAGAGGTTGTCTTTTTTCCATTGTATATCCTTGCCTCCTTTGTCAAAGATAAGGTGTCCATAGGTTCATGGATTTATCTCTGGGCTTTCTATTCTGTTCCATTGATCTATATTTCTGTCTTTGTGCCAGTACCATACTGTCTTGATGACTGTGGCTTTGTAGTAGAGTCTGAAGTCAGGCAGGTTGATTCCTACAGTTCCATTCTTCTTTCTCAAGATTACTTTGGCTATTCGAGGTTTTTTGTATTTCCATACAAATTGTGAAGTTATTTGTTCTAGTTCTGTGAAGAATACCGTTGGTAACTTGATAGGGATTGCATTGAATCTATAGATTGCTTTGGGTAGAATAGCCATTTTGACAATATTGATTCTTCTAATCCATGAACACGGTATGTCTCTCCATCTGTTTGTGTCCTCTTTGATTTCTTTCATCAGTGTTTTATAGTTTTCTATGTATAGGTCTTTTGTTTCTTTAGGTAGATATACTCCTAAGTATTTTATTCTTTTTGTTGCAATGGTGAATGGTATTGTTTCCTTAATTTCTCTTTCTGTTTTTTCATTGTTAGTATATAGGAATTCAAGGGATTTCTGTGTGTTAATTTTATATCCTGCAACTTTACTATATTCATTGATTAGCTCTAGTAATTTTCTGGTAGAGTCTTTAGGGTTTTCTATGTAGAGGATCATGTCATCTGCAAACAGTGAGAGTTTCACTTCTTCTTTTCCTATCTGGATTCCTTTTACTTCTTTTTCTGCTCTGATTGCTGTGGCCAGAACTTCCAACACTATGTTGAATAGTAGTGGTGAGAGTGGGCACCCTTGTCTTGTTCCTGATTTCAGGGGAAATGCTTTCAATTTTTCACCATTGAAGGTGATGCTTGCTGTGGGTTTGTCATATATAGCTTTTATTATGTTGAGGTATGTTCCTTCTATTCCTGCTTTTTGGAGAATTTTAATCATAAATGAGTGTTGAATTTTGTCAAAGGCTTTCTCTGCATCTATTGAGATAATCATATGGTTTTTATCTTTCAATTTGTTAATGTGGTGTATTACATTGATTGATTTGCGGATATTAAAGAATCCTTGCATTCCTGGGATAAAGCCCACTTGGTCATGGTGTATGATTTTTTTTAATATGCTGTTGGCTTCTGTTTGCTAGAATTTTGTTAAGGATTTTTGCATCTATGTTCATCAGTGATATTGGCCTGTAGTTTTCTTTTTTTGTGGCATCTTTGTCTGGTTTTGGAATTAGGGTGATGGTGGCCTCATAGAATGAGTTTGGAAGCTTACCTTCATCTGCAATTTTCTGGAAGAGTTTGAGTAAGATAGGTGTTAGCTCTTCTCTAAATTTTTGGTAGAATTCAGCTGTGAAGCCATCTGGTCCTGGGCTTTTGTTTGCTGGAAGATTTTTGATTATAGTTTCGATTTCCTTGCTTGTGATGGGTCTGTTAAGATCTTCTATTTCTTCCTGGTTCAGTTTTGGAAAGTTATACTTTTCTAAAAATTTGTCCATTTCTTCCAAGTTGTCCATTTTATTGGCATAGAGCTGCTGGTAGTAGTCTCTTATGATGCTTTGTATTTCAGTGTTGTCTGTTGTGATCTCTCCATTTTCATTTCTAATTTTGTTAATTTGGTTCTTCTCTCTTTGCTTCTTAATGAGTCTTGCTAATGGCTTGTCAATTTTGTTTATTTTTTCAAAAAACCAGCTTTTAGCTTTGTTGATTTTTGCTATGGTCTCTTTAGTTTCTTTCGCATTTATTTCTGCCCTGATTTTTAAGATTTCTTTCCTTCTGCTAACCCTGGGGTTCTTCATTTCTTCCTTCTCTAGTTGCTTTAGGTGTAGAGTTAGGTTATTTATTTGGTTTTTTTTTCTTGTTTCTTGATGTAAGCCTGTAATGCTATGAACCTTCCCCTTAGCACTGCTTTTACAGTGTCCCATAGGTTTTGGGTTGTTGTGTTTTCATTTTCATTCATTTCTATACATATTTTGATTTCTTTTTTGATTTCTTCTATGATTTGTTGGTTATTCAGAAGCGTGTTATTTAGCCTCCATATGTTTGAATTTTTAACAATTTTTTTCCTGTAATTGAGATCTAATCTTACTGCACTGTGGTCAGAAAAGATGATTGGAATGATTTCAAGTTTTTTTTAATTTTCCAAGACCAGATTTATGGCCTGGGATGTGATCTATTCTGGAGAATGTTCCGTGTGCACTTGAGAAAAAGGTGAAGTTGGTTGTTTTGGGGTGAAATGTCCTATAGATATCAATTAGGTCTAGCTGGTCCATTGTGTCATTTAAGGTTTGTGTTTCCTTGTTAATTTTCTGTTTAGTTGATCTATCCATAGTTGTGAGTGGGGTATTAAAGTCTCCCACTATTATTGTGTTACTATTAATTTCCTCTTTCATACTCGTTAGTGTTTGCCATACATATTGCGGTGCTCCTATGTTGGGTGCATATATATTTATAATTGTTATATCTTCTTCTTGGATTGATCCTTTGATCATTATGTAGTGTCCTTCTTTGTCTCTTTTCACATCCTTTATTTGAAAGTCTATTTTATCTGATATGAGTATTGCGACTCCTGCTTTCTTTTGGTCTCCGTTTGCATGAAATATTTTTTTCCAGCCCTTCACTTTTAGTCTGTATGTGTCTCTTGCTTTGAGGTGGGTCTCTTGTAGACAGCATATATAGGGGTCTTGTTTTTGTATCCATTCAGCCAATCTTTGTCTTTTGGTTGGGGCATTCAACCCATTTACATTTAGGGTAATTATTGATAGGTGTGGTCCCGTTGCCATTTACTTTGTTGTTTTGGGTTCACGTTTATACAACCTTTCTGCATTTCCTGTCTAGAGAAGATCCTTTAGCATTTGTTGAAGAGCTGCTTTGGTGGTGCTGAATTCTCTCAGCTTTTGCTTATCTGTAAAGCTTTTGAATTCTCCTTCATATCTGAATGAGATCCTTGCTGGATACAGTAATCTAGGTTGTAGGTTATTCTCTTTCATTACTTTCAGAACGTCCTGCCATTCCCTTCTGGCCTGGAGGGTTTCTATTGATAGATCAGCTGTTATCCTTATGGGGATCCCTTTGTGTGTTATTTGTTGTTTTTCCCTTGTTGCTTTTAATATTTGTTCTTTGTGTTTGATCTTTGTTAATTTGATTAATATGTGTCTTGGGGTGTTTCGCCTTGGGTTTATCCTGTTTGGGACTCTCTGGGCTTCTTGGACTTGGGTGGCTATTTCCTTCCCCATTTTAGGGAAGTTTTCAGCTATTATCTCCTCGAGTATTTTCTCATGGCCTTTCTTTTTGTCTTCTTCTTCTGGAATTCCTATGATTCGAATGTTGGGGCGTTTCACATTGTCCCAGAGGTCCCTGAGGTTGTCCTCATTTCTTTTGATCCTTTTTTCTTTTTTCGTCTCTGCTTCATTTATTTCCACTATTTTATCTTCTATCTCACTTATCCTATCTTCTGCTTCCGTTAGTCTACTCTTGGTTCCCTCCAAAGTGTTTTTGATCTCATTCATTGCATTATTCATTTTTAATTGACTCTTTTTTATTTCTTCTAGGTCTTTATTAAACATTTCTTGAATCTTTTCAATCTTTGTCTCCAGGCTATTTATCTGTAACTCCATTTTGTTTTCAAGATTTTGGATCATTTTTATTATCATTATTCTAAATTCTTTTTCAGGTAGATTCCCTATCTCCTCCTCTTTTGTTTGACTTGGTGGGCATTTTTCATGTTCCTTTACCTGTTGGGTATTTCTTTGCCTCTTCATCTTGTTTAGATTGCTGTGTCTGGAGTGGGCTTTCTGTATTCTGGAGGTCTGTGGTTCCTTTTTATTGTGGAGGATTTACCCCGTGGGTGGGGTTAGACGATTGGCTTGTCAAGGTTTCCTGGTTAGGGAAGCTTGCGTCAGTGTTCTGGTGCGTGGAATTTGATTTCTTCTCTTTGGAGAGCAATGGAGTGCCCAGTAATGAGTTTTGAGATGGGTCTATGTGTTAGGTGTGTCCTTGGGCAGCCTGTATGTTGACGTTCACGGCTATGTTCCTGCGTTGCTGGGGAATTTGCGTGTTATGTCTTGCTCTAAAACTTATTGGCTCTTGGGTGGTGGTTGGTTTCAGTGTAGGTATGGAGGCTTTTGGACGGTCACTTATTACTTGAAGTTTCATGTAGTCAGGAGTTTTCTGGTGTTCTCAGGTTTTGGGTTTAAGTCTCCTGCCTCTGGATTTCAGTTTTATTCTTCCTGTAGTCTCAGGACTTCTCCAACTATACAGCACTGATAAGAAAACTTCTAGGTTAATGGCGAAAAGATTCTCCCCCATTAGGGACACCCAGAGAGGTTCACAGAGTTACATGAAGAAGAGGAGAGGGAGGAGGGAGATAGAGATGAGCAGGAGGAGAAAAAGGGGGACTTAAGAGGAGAGAGACAGATCTACGCAGCTGTCTGTTCCCAGAGTGTTCTCCATAGCCCAGTCACCTACAAAGATTCACAAAATTGGATTGGGGAGAGAAGGGGAAAGGAGGAAATAGAGGTGTTCTGAGGTAGAAAACAGAGAGTCAAGATTGGGAGAGAATAATCTTCGGTTTAAAAATAGGGCTTCTCTTCTTTTTTTTTTTTGTAAGGTTATAGTGTATTGAAAATGAAAATTAAGGAGTAGTAGAGGAGTACTAGAGGACTTTAAAAGAAATAAGAGAAAAAGAAAAATAGAAAATAGAAGAGAAAAAGGAAAGAAAAAAAAGAGAAAAAAAAGAAAAAAAAAAAAGAAAGAAAGAAAAAAAATTTTTTTTCTTCCCTAATTAAAAAAATCGTAAATATCTATGAAAATGAAAGTTAAGGAGTAATGGGGGAGTAATAGGGGATTTTAAAGGAAAATAAAACAGAAAAAATAAAAAATAAAAAATAAAAAAAAAAGAAAAAAAGAAAAAAGTAAAATTATATCTAGGAGTTTCTCTGGAGCTGTTGTGGTCAGTGTGGGTTCGGCTCAGTTTCAGATAGCTCCTCATTCCAGCTTACACTTCTCGATATCTATAGGGTGCTTCCGGTGCAGTCGGTGTTTTCTAGAGGGATTTTAATCTGTTGCATCAGTCCCTTCTGAGGCGGTTCCCTTTGTTTATTTGGCTTCTGTTTGCCGGTCTCTTCAGAGCCTCATTTCCGCCCTGACACAGGCGGGCGGAGGTGGACTCTTATTCAGGTAGCTAGTTCCGTCGCTCTGCGGGGCAGGGAGGGGCTGGCGCTGCAGGGAGGGGCTTGCACTGCCGGGCGGGGCTGACGCAGCTTTCTCCGTCTGTGCTGCTCAGGCTCCCGGCTGTTCTATATGGAGCGCGCACCGCGCTGCGCGACGCTCCAGCCCTCGGGTCTTCCACAAAAGCGCGGAACGAAAAGCTGCGCCTGCTCTCTGTGCCTTCCCCGTCAGAGCGGTCCAGGCAGCCAGTGGCTTGGTGGGCGCACTCTCCCCAGGTGTGGCGCGCCCACTCCCTTCCGCGGACCCAGTCTCAGTTTCCTCTGGCGCCAGTCGGGTGCGCGCGCCTTCTGCCCTCCGCGTCCCCAGCCCCAGTCCCCGCCCGCGCCGGTCGGGTGCCTGCGCCCTGTGTCTCGCCGCGACCTTCCCCTCCCCCCTGCCTCCTGCCTCCGGCGGGGCTGGGCCGGTCCGCAGCCTGCGAGCTCTTCTCTGGATTTTCTCGGTCTGTTTGTTCTGCGAACGGCCGGCAGTGTGTTCGGGCCGGTTAATTTTCTCTCTCTCTTTTGGTCTCCCACAGTTCAAGTTGGCAACTCCTAGAAGCTCCCTCCGATTGTCCTCAGGGCACTCAGGCCCGGACCCTACTCCAAGCAATGCCGCCTAAGATTCCCTTCCCGGGACGGATCTCCATCCTTAGCTCTTTTGTCTCACTTTTTATCTTTTATATTTTGTCCTACCTCCTTCCGAAGACAATGGGCTGCTTTTCTGGGCGCCTGATGACCTCAGCTAGCGATCAGAAGTTGTTTTGCGAAGTTTGCTCTGTGTTCAGTTATTCTTTTGATGAATTTGTAGGAGAGAAAGTGGTCTGCCCGTCCTACTCCTCCGCCATCTTGGCTCCTCCCCCCCCCCGTCTCAAATCTTGTGTGGGAGATAAATACACACAACACACAAGACACACACACACACACACACACACACACACACACACACACACCCCTACTGTTTATTTGAAATTTAAGTTTTCTTTTTTTGGCCATGCTACATAGCATGTAGAATCTTACTCAACCAGTGATCAACCCCGTGCCCTGTGCAGTGGAAGCAGTGGGGTCCTAACCAATGTGCTGCCAGGGAAGTTCCAAAACTCAAGTTTAATTCTATTTTGCTTGGAAATCCTATTGAGGAGCCCACAGGAGCACTGAACAGTGGCCAGATTCAAAAGCATAAAGCCAGTATGTGACTGTAAAAGCCAAGTGAAAATTTTTTCTGGCTACTTTACCATACCTCTTTCACTAAGATTCAACCCTGGAGGACTGTTTAACTGTAAGTTTGTGGGAGAGGATCAAGGGAATAAGGAATAATCTCCCCACATTTCTGTCACCCACTGTAGCAACCTCCAGCTGGAGAAGGAGGTAACATAGCTGAAACTGTGAATGTGTTTATTCCATTAAATTGAACATTCTGAGTGCTAAGATAAGTCTGTTTTGACTCAAACTGACTGTAGAACATTGGATTAATTGAGAGAATAGAAAAGTTATGAGCCTGTGTAAGTTTTCTTCTAGATTAAGGGAGAAAAGTAGCTACCTACCTCCTAAGCAAAGTGACTGAGACAATGGGAGAGGAAAATAAGCTTGTGCTCTCATTCCACTCATAAGCCTTGTTTGTTCAATATACCAGTGATATGCTAATTAGTGACCAGAAGCCTAAAGACAGTTAGTCTAAAAATAAAACTAGTCTAAAGAGAACCTAAAGATGGAACTAGTGATAGTTCTGTCAGTGGATTGCTGGGGATGAACAAAGGAGTTTCTTCCACGTGTGCTCTGCAACTCTTTCCATGGCAGTTCTGTCATTCTTCTGCCAGTAATGAGCCGTCTTCTCTCCTCATATTCCCCTGGAACTAGAGAAATGACAACAAATTAAGGAGGGTGATAGGGAAGGAGAGAGAGCAGGAGAAGAAACAGATGTTAGAAGAGTGAGCTGTGCGCTGTATTAGTTTCTTATGGATGCTGTAACAAATTGTAACAGGTTTAGTGGCTTAAAATAATCAAAAAATATGAAGATCAGACATCTTAAATGATATCACAGGGGTAAAATAAAAGTGTTGACAGGACTGAACTCCTCTGGGGACTCTGAGGGGACATTATTTCTTTACCTTTTCTAGATTCTAGGTTTCAATGCATTTCTTGGCTTCTGGTCCCTTCCTCCATTTTGATACCAGCAATGGATCACCCCTACTTCTACTTTTATCATCATGTCTCCATCACTGACTCTAACTTCCTGCTGTCCTCTTTCAATTATAAAGACTCTCACAATTATATAGGTCTTATAAAGATATTCCAGGATAATCTTTGATCTTAGGAGCTTTACTTTTAATCACTGCAAAGTCTCTTTTGCAGAGTATTAGTAAGATGATATATCTCATGTTGTGAGAATTTGGGGCATAGACATATTTGCAGGCCATTATTCTGTCTACCACAGATGTGTTCTTTTATCCTTGTTTTGGAGTCAAATTTTAAATTGTGAAATGAGAGGCAGAAACGGTGGCACTGGGTGAGATTTCTCCCTTTATCCCTCCCCCTTCTATTGAAGTAATTTATCACTTCAATTTTGGAGTCAAGGGCTCTCAAAGTTTATGATTATTTTATCTCAAAACAGAAGCTTGACATCTACTTAACTTTCTCCTTTGGTAACACTGTATCACTTCTTAATCTGGTTTATTTCTTCTCCCTATGGCTATATCTCTGTTCCTCCTGGAGGGAACTATTCCTTCCCTACTTCGACTGGGTGGTTCCATGAGAGATACCAGTCTAAATTCTCCCACTTCATAGTTAAAATTGTGGAGTTGTGGACCAAGACAAGTGAAACAAAATCCTTTTGGAGACTTCTATATTGCTGAGGTAGGGACGTGAAACTTACTTCTAGCCACTGATATTGAAACATAAGGTGAAGTCTAGAAGAATTTGTCATGTCTTTCAACTAACAGAAAAAAGAAAAAAAAAAAAAAAAAAAAAACAAACTAGCCTGCAATAGGAAGGAATGAAGCTGAGACAGTGAAGCAAGTTGAGTCTGATGAAGAGGCAGTCCTATTGGAAAACTGACTCCCTGAATTACTCAACGTGATGATTAGTGTTACCTCTATGCTTTCCTGCTATGAAAGTCAAAGATTCCTTTTGTTTGCTTATTTAAGCTATTTTACATTGGATCTCAATAATTTGCATTAGTTATTATTATTATTTTTTTTTTTTTGGTAGTGTAGTCCTATTCTGAGCTAAGTGCTATAGTTAAAATATTCCATTAAATTCTTAAAACAAGGTTGCAATTGTATAATACTTATTTTTATTTTACAAGCAAAGTAACTGAGGCAAGGCTGGTTAAGTAACCTGCCAAAGTTCATACTGGTAGAATGAGGAGTCAGAGTATAGCCCAGCTCCCTGAATCAAAAGTCCAGTCTCCGAACCGCAACACCAACTGCCTCTTTTTCTCCCTTGTAGTGAGACAGCACATCATGTCAGCCAGGTGAGTCTCTGCATGTTTTGAGTATGTTGTGCTCAACCTTGTATTTTGCACATGCTGTTTCTTCAATCATGTTGTGAAACCACTACAGGGCTGAGGACAGAAAATGCTTACTGGAAGCAAACTGTTCAAAGAGGAAATACTCAGCTTTCACTACTGATTACATTAGCTCCAAAGTAAATATTACTTTCTTACTTTAAATAAAGTAAACATTTAGACCACAAATTGATAATTATGACTTATGATGTCCAGTTTACCATATCTCAAATCTTCCTGTGTTGTAAACTTTTAAAATTTTAATTTGTTTTGAGCAAAACATTTTTACTTTAACATGGTGTGATACATTTGAGGGCCTAAAATAAATGAATTTGTTTTAAAAGTGACTGAGATGTATAGCTTTACAATTTGTTCAGTGTACTAAGAGTGGCCAACCATTCAAAGACACTCACTAGATTACTTCCATGGTGAACCAACAGGTAAAGTCCAGATATGGCAAAGGACAAAATGTGTTGTGGGAGAAATGGGAAAATGAATGTTATTTTGGATGTCCTAAGAGTTTTAGGCTAGTCTAATTTTAGCATAAGTATCATTATCTCATAGATGCTTTCTAGACTAGTTGTACCCTGTTATACACTTGTCAAACTGCACTTCTTTGTAGCACTTATTTAAATAATTAATTGATCAATTATTTGTTTTCTGTGTCACCACTAGACCTGACTGCAAGCTCCATGCTTGCAACAGTTGTTTATATCTCCAGTACCTAAAAGAAATCAACCCTGATTATTCATTGGAAGAACTAATACTAAAGATAGGGCTCCAATACTTTGGCCACTTCATGCAAAGAACTGACTCATTGCAAAAGACCCTGATGCTAGGAAAGATTGAGGGTAGGAGGACAAGGGGGTAACATACGGTGAGATGGTTAGATGGCATCATTGACTCAGTGGACAAGAGTTTGAGCAAACTCTGGGAAATAGTTGGAGAAGGAAATGGCAACCCACTCCAGTATTCTTGCCTAGAGAATTCCGTGAACAGAGGAGCCTGGTGGGTTAAATATACTCCAAGGGGTCGCAAAGAGTCAGACACAGTTGAGTAACTAAGGCTGGGAAATAGTGAAGGACAGGGAAGCCTGGAATGCTACAGTCCATGGGGTCACAGTCAAGACACCAGTGAGTGACCCAAGGGAACCCAAGACTGACCCAAGGGAACATTAATAAGTGAGAGCCCTCACAAAGTCCTCCATCTAAATACCCAAACCAAGTCCACCCAAAGGCCAGCAAGCTCCAGTGCCTGAATGCCCCACACCAATCCTTCAAAAAAAAAAAAAAAAAAAACAGAAACACAGGCTGCACTTTAGCAGACAGGTTGCCCAAAACCATATCAAGCACATAGATACCGCAAAACTCACTCCTGGACATGGCAGTGCCCTTCAGACAGATGAGATGCAGGTCCGCTGACCAGAACACAGGCACAAGTCCCCCCGAATCTGAAACCTTCAAAAGTCACTGGTCCAACCCCATCCATGGGGGCAGACTCCACAATTATGAGAAACTATGACCTTGAGGATTTTTTGGTTTAAACACACTGAGAAAGTTAAAGCTTAGGCAGTCCAGGCCCCTTTAAGGAGGAGGTGAACATTCTAGCTCATGCTTTCCTTAAGCCTTGTGCAACAATATATCTTGCCTGAGAACTGGCCCCTTCTTCAGGTCCAGAGCTGTTAATTATACAGCGAGACAATTCTTACTTATGAAAATGTTTTTCTTAGACTTTACGTTAATAATTATAATTGTAACAAATCTTACCTGGTGACCTGTTTCTCAAGACTTGTACCCCTGATTGTAGCAACACTATACCAGAGACATTGCTCACAACCTGTTCTCCCTGGCTAATTTTGTGCTGAAGTTCTCTCCGGAAATATGCCTTGGGGAAGGGTCTGGTGGAACTCTTAGAACCTTTAGGTATTCCTTTTATCTATTCTCAGCAGCTGGTTGAAAAGTATACAATGCCCTGCTTAAATCAGTGAGGTGGGTACTTTCCTGCCCCTTCCAGTGCCTCTCACTGGAAGCTCTCCTTATTTCTTTACACTTTAATAAAACTTAGTTATACAAACCTCTGAATGACTGAAACTGGAACTTTTGGGTCCTGGACTGAAATTTTCTAATTTGGAGACCACAAATACTGGCACGGTTCACTGCTAAACTATCAACAATTTTTATTTCCTTTATATAATTCTACCTCTACATTGGCATTTTGCAGTGCTGTGAGGGTTTTTGGTTTCTTTGTTTTGTTTATTTGTTCTTCATGTTGTTCTTTTCCTGCTGTGGTTATTCTTTAATATGTAGAAATCTTTTTTTATATTCCTCTACATAACTTGGCTTTTCTATTTTTTCAGCCATGTTTCTTAGTCTGTTTTGTTTTCTTTGCTTCATTCCCCGGTTGGCACATAGCTTTGATTTTATTTTTCAGTTTATGTTTCAGTTAATTTTATTTTTAATTGGTATAATAATTTTTGTCTCCTTTGCTCACCAGGTCACTCTTTTGTACTTGTTTTCTTTGGACTGTTTTGGTTTTGTTTGTGTGTGTGTATGTGCATGTTCCATTATTTTTGGTTATTATGTGTCTGATTCTGCATTTACCGTTTGTCTGCATTTGTTTCTTTTGTTTCTTGTTCTGTTCAGTGTTTTGTTTTTCTGTGTTTATTTTAATATCCCCTGGTGGCTCTCAGGGAGAAGGAAATGGCAACCCACTCCAGTCATCTTGCCTGGAGAATCCCAGGGACTGGAGAGCCTGGTGGGCTGCTGTCTTTGGGGCCGCACAGAGTCAGTCACGACTGAAGCGACTTAGCAGCAGCAGCAGCAGTAGCAGCAGGTGGCTCTCAGATGGTAAAGAATCTACCTGCAGTGCAGGAGACCCAGGTTTGATCCCCAGTTTGGGAAGATGCCCTGGAGAAGGGACTGACAACCCACTCTAGCATTTTTGCCTAGAAAATCCCATGAACAGAGAAGCGTGGCAGGCTATAGTCCATGGGGTCACAAAGAGTCAGACATGACTGAACAAATAAGCAACAGCAGAATGATGCAATAAATGACTTGTAGAATCTCAGTCCTCTGACCAGAGTTCAAGCATGAACATTTGGAGTGGGTGTGCTGAGTCCAGGATGGTAGAATGCAAGAGAACTCCTTACCTGAGGGGTTATTAACTAGTGAGAACTGTCACTAAAGCTTCCACCTATATACAAGACCTGGATTCACACAAGTACTGGCAGCACCCAGTGCAGGACACCTCATGCACACACCAAAAAGACAAAAACACAAACTCAATCATCAGTAGGAAGGATTCCCACAGACTCTAAAACATATCACTTCATATAGCCCTGCCCATCAGAAGGGGGAAAAAACACCCCACGTCTTTCCACCAGAATGCAGGCCACAATTCACTCTCAACATAAAGCCTGCTGCTGCTGCTAAGTTGCGTCAGTTGTGTCCGACTCTGTGCGACCCCAGAGACGGCAGCCCACCAGGCTCCCCAGTCCCTGGGATTCTCCAGGCAAGAACACTGGAGTGGGTTGCCATTTCTTTCTCCAATGCATGAAAGTGAAAAGTGAAAGTGAAGTCGCTCAGTTGTGTCCAACTCTTAGCAACCCCATGGACTGCAGCCCACCAGGTTCTTCCATCCATGGGATTCTCCAGGCAAGAGTACTGGAGTGGGGTGCCATTGACTTCTCCAACACAAAGCCTACACAAATCAAATCACTAGACCAGACTTATCCACTGACTGAAAGTGAAAGTGAAAGTCCCACAGTCGTGCCCTACTCTTTGTGACCTCATGGGCTACACAGTTCATGGAATTCTTCAGGCCAAATTACTGGAATGGGTAGCCTTTCCCTTCTCCAGGAGATCTTCCAAACCCCATGATCCAACCCAGGTCTCCCACACTGCAGGCGAATTCTTTACCAGGTGAGTCATAAGGGAAGCCCAAGAATGCTGGAGTGGGTAACCTATCACTTCTCCAGCAGATCTTCCCAACCCAGGAATTGAACAGGGCCTCCTGCATTGCAGGTGGATTCTGCCCCAACTGAGCTATCAGGGAAGCCCAAGGCAGAAATCCACTGAGGGCAGAAACCAAATGGAAGAAGGAATACTATTCTAAAGCCTGGGAAAAGGAGATCTCAAAATCAGTAAGTTAGAAAAAAATGAAACACAGAGATATATTGTGCAAGGAACAAGGTAGGTGCTCACAAGACCAAATAAATGAAAAGGAAATAGGAAAATATCTAAAAAAAGAATTCAGAGTAATGATAGTAAAAATGATTTAAAAAACTCAAAAATAGAATGGAGAAAATGCAAGAATGAATGAACATATTTTAAAAGGACCTAGAAGAAATAAAGAATAAACAAACCAAGATGAACAACACAATCACTTAAATTAAAAATATTATAGAAAGAATCAATAATAGAATTACTGGGGCAAAAGAACAGATAGGTGAGCTGGAAGACAGAATGGTGGAAATAACTGCTGAAGAGCAGAATATAGGAAAAAGAATTAAAAGAATTGAGGGTAGTTTCATAAACCTATGAGACAATATTAAATAAACCAACATTTGAATTATAGGAGTCCCAGAAGAAGAAGAGAAAAAGAAAGAGCTGAGTAAATTTTTGAATTTTAGCTGATAACTTCCCCAACATGTGGAAAGAAATAGTCAATCAAGTCCAAGAAGTGCAGAATCCCATACAGGATAAACCCAAAAAGAAACATGCTGAGACATATTGGTCAAACTAACAAAGACTAAACACAAAGAAAGAATAACAAAATCAGCAAATTAAAAGCAACAAGTAACAAGGGAAACCCCATATGGTTAATTAACAGCTGATCTTTCAACAGAGCCTCTAGGCAAGAAGGGAATGGCAGGGTATATTTAAAGTACTGAAAGGGAAAAATCTACAGTGAAGATTATTCTACCTGGCAAGAATCTCATTCAGAATTGATGGAGAAATCAGAAGCTTTACAGACAAGAAAAAGTTAAGAGAATGTAACACCAGCAAATGAGCTTTACAACAAATGCTAAAGGGGCTTCTATAGGCAGAAGCACAAAGAAAGAGAAAGATCTACAAAAACAAACTCAAAACAGTTAAGAAAATGTCAATAGGAAAATATATACCAATAATTATTTTAAATGTAAATGGATTAAATAGTCCAACCAAAAACTGGCTGGCTGAATGGATGCAAAAGCATGACATATACATGTCTTGCTGTCTACAAGGAGTATATACTGTATACTATATATACTATATATATTGTCTACAAGAGACAGCAAACATTATTCTCAATGATGAAAAACTGAAAGCATTCCCTCTAAGATTTGGAACAAGACAAGTGTGCCCACACTCACCACTATTACTCAACACAGTTTTGGAAGTCCAAGTTATGGCAATCAGAGAAGAAAAAGAAATAAAATCAATCCAGATTGGAAAAGAAGTAAACCTGTCACTGTCTGCAGATGACATGATTCTGTACATAGAAAACCCTAAAGATGCTATCACAAATTACTAGAACTAATCAATTAATTTAGTAAAGTCACAGGATACAAAATCAAAACACAGAAATCACTTGCATTCCTATACACTAACAATGAAAAAATCAGAAAGAAAAATTAACGAATTAATCCTATTTTTCACTGCAAAAAAAGAATAAAATATCTAGGAATTAAGCTACCTAAGGAACAAAAAGTGCTATTCACAGGAAACTATAAAACACTGATTAAAGAAATCAGAGATGACATAAACAGATAGAGAGATATTCCATGCTCCTGGGATGGAAGAATCAATATTGTGAAAATGACTATACTACCAAATGCAATCTACAGACTCAATGCAATTCCTATCAAATTACCAATGACAGTTTTCACAGAATTAGAACAAAATATTTCACAATTCGCATAGAAACGCAAAAGGCCCTGAGTAGCCAAAGCAATTTTGAATGGGAAGAATGGAGCTGGAGGAATCAACCTTCCTGACTTCAGACTGTACTACGAAGCTATTGTCATCAAGGCAGCATGGCACTGGCACAAAAACAGGACTATAGACCAATGAAACAAGATAGAAAGCCCAGATATAAACCCACACATCTATGGGCACCTTATCTTTTACAAAGGAGGCACGAATATACAATAGGGAAAACACAGTCTTTTCAATAAGTGCTGCTGGGATAACTGAACAGTTCTGTGTAAAACAGAGAAATTAGAAGACTTCCTAATGCAATACACAAAGATAACCTCAAAAAGGATTAAAGATCTAAATGTAAGACAAGCAACTATAAAACTCTTAAAGGAAAACACAAGCAAAACACTGTATGATATAAATCATAGCAAGATCCTCTGTGACCCACCTCCTAGAACAATAGAAATTTAAATAAATAAATAAAAAAGTGGGACCTAATTAAATATAAAAGCTTTTGCACAGCAAAGGAAACCATAAACAATGTGAAAAGACAGCCCTCTGAATGGGAGAGAATAATAGCAAATGAAACAACTGACAAAGGATTAATTTCCAAAATATACAAGCAACTCATATAACTTAATGCCAGAAAAACAAACAGCCTAATAAAAAGGTAGGAAAAAGATCCTAACATACATTTCTCCAAAGAAGACATATAGATGGCTAACAAACTCATGGAAAGATGCTCAACATCGCTCATTATTAGAGAATGCAAATCAAAAATACAATGAACTATCACCTCACACCAGTCAGAATGGCCTTCATAAAAAATCCACAAACAAGTGCTGGAGAGGGTGTGGAGAAACCCTCAATAAATAACGCCAAATAGTTTTTCATAAGTGGTGATGCTGGCTAATACTTCCACCAGCAGTGTATAAAACAACTCAGGGCTCTTTTTCCCCTCCAGTGAACTTTAACCAATCTGATGTGCACATGGTTGCACCTATTTGGGTTTTAACTTTAGGGGTTTTGAGTCTTTGTTTGGTTTGGTATTGGGATATCTTCTTTTGTGAAGTGCCCATTCTAGGCTGTGGTCCAATTTTTATTATGCTGTCTCTTCCTTATTGATTTGCAGGTTTTTTTTTTTTTTTTTTTTTTTTGCATTCTGGATTCATGCCCTGTTCAACAGTTACACATATTGTAAATATCTTCCACTTGGTACATTATGCTTTAATTTTAAGAGGAGTTCTTAATATTAATGCAGTTTTACTTAATCTTTTCCTTTATGTATCACATTTTCTGTAGACTATAAAAAGTTATTTTCTGCCTAAAAATCTTGACTGTACATATTAATATTTTTAATATAACTTCTTGAAGCTTTATTTTAAAACTTTGATATTTAAAACTATGATACACCTCATACTTTTTGTACTCATATGAGGTAAGGATTAAAGTCTATTTTTTAAAATATATTTCTAATTGTTCTAGTGATGGGTATTAGAGGATTATCCTTTTCCCCACAAATAGGTGGCACTAATTTGATTTTAAATCAAACATTCAATATACAAGCATTGGCCAATAAATGGCAGAATTAATCAAAGATAAATTTATTTGTATATTATGATCTAGCAATTATACTTCTAGGTACATAAAAGACACGCATAAAAATATTTCAAAGCAATATTGCTTATAGCAGACAAAATAAAAAACTGCTAATTGATTATGAAGAGTAGAATGGATACATACATTCTGCAAATTTATTTAGCACACATATTCTACAATGAAGATAAAAATGATGAACTATAGTTACATATTTCAGGAAGAAATCATAAGAATATGAAGTTAGGCTGAAAAAAAGGCTGAAAAATATATTTATGTATATATATTCAACAGTGAATTATCTTTCTAAAGTACAAAAGCAAGTAAAATTAATCTCTTCCTAAAATTTAAAAAATAGATACTTTTAAATAGTTGTCTATTTAAAGAATAAATAGTGATGAATGGGAAAGAAGAGAGGGAGGAAAGATGAGACATTTATTGTGGCTTTGTCACTAACTAGTTTGGAAACTTGAAAAAAAGTTATTGACCTCTCTGAATTGTTGTTTCACAGTCTGTAGAGTTAAAGGTATTGGGCCTTCAATAAGGACTTCCAGAAACTATGTTCTGAAATTACACTTACCTAGATAAATAGAGACAGTTTCTCACCATTATGCCTGTTCATATGAGAATGTTAATTTTTATTTCTTATTCTTCTTCTGTTGATTGTATTTTGTTCTATCTCTATGGTCTTTTCCCATAATAGCTTTCATCTTGGAATAATCAAAAGCTAGTTTGGGAAAAAAAAAAAAATGAAAGCAAAACTTCATCAGTGTTTCTCATTGGCATGTGTGACTGACCATCTGGTCACATTCACAAAATTATGGCAAGATGATGCTTTCTCAATCTTATTAATTCAGTGCATGTTTTTATTTGAGATGTCGGATAATCATATTCAATTCCAACTATCCTGTCAACACTCAGGGGAACATTTGGCTCCTCAATTATAGCACATGCCCATAGCTTCCCTATTTCATAATGATGGAGCATGCTTTAGTATCCTAGAGGATACCTTTTAAGCACATTAAAATAAATCTTTGTACTGAGACCTCCTTAATTAATTACTATGATTTAAAGGCATATATCCACCCAAACTCCAAGATTAATATCTGGTTTTGTGTCCTTACACCTGCTTCAGAAGTGCAATAACTTTCTGTCTTATTGCCACCAATTTCTCCTTTGTCCAAGTCAATTTATACTATAACAGCACATTAATCTTTGCAAAACACAGCTTTCAAAATTCCTCACTAACCCCATATTTTTTTCTGCTTTATATTAGACCTCCTAAAATTTTATCAATCCAAAGAAATATTCACTATGGGGTAATTTTAAAAAGCAGATTCTGTGTCCCTACTTGAGATCCCTACTTAAGAGTAAGGCTGAGAAATCTATACTTATTTACCTGTCCAATGTGAAGGAAAATGGGAAACTCAGAACTAATTTAGACATTGTTACATATATTTCTCTGCCCTATTAAACAGAGAAATAATTTTGCAAAATTAAATTTGTACTTTAGCCAAATATTTCACAGCACTGAAATAGTGTGCTGCCAAGAAATCATCCCCTTCAGCAGGCTTGCTGTAGATAACTTTACAACTTTCTCTTATCTACTGTAGTAAAATTTGACCTGAATTGGAACATAGGAAAAATAAGGTAATGCCAATAAACATTTTGAAAACATGGGCTATTTATAGACTTGTTTCTCAGCGGTTAAGATAGGAAATTTTAGACAATTTCCTAAAATATAAGAGATGCCAAACAGCTACTATACGGAGCTCCTTAGAAACCCATGCAGAAAAGTCTTTCAGGAAGAATCAAAAGTTGATTTGACTCTATGAGAGGAGATTAAAAACATAAAGGCAACAACTATCAGAATTATACAGGAGGAGACCACACAGCTCTAGGAATAATGGCATAAGTAATGGAAGTCCCATTAAAGATCAGCAGAGAGACACTGAAAAAATTATCTTATATTTGGAGATGTCCATTTCTACATGCCTAGTTCCAGAGAAATTGCTGTTGATCAGTTGCTAAGAGATGTCCAACTCTCTGTGACTCCATGGACTGCAGCATGACAGGCTCCTCTGTTCCCCACTATCTACCATACTCTGTTCTAAATCTTATCAATTGAGTTGGTGATGATATCTAACAATCCCAACCTCTGCCTCCCCTTATCGTTTTGTCTTTAATCTTTCCCAGCATCAGGGACATTTCCAATGAGTCGACTCTGCACCAGGTGGCCAAGGTATTAGAGCTTCAGAGTCAGTCCTTCCAATAAATATTTAGGGTTGATTTGCTTTAGGAGTGATTGGTTTGATCTCCTTGAACCCTAAGGGACTCTCAAGAGTTTTCTCCAGCACCATAGCTTGAAACATCAATTGCTCAGAGCTCAGCCTTTTTTTTATGGTCCAACTCTCACATCTACACACGACTACTGGGAAAGCCATTCTTTCGATTCTATAGACCTTTGTTGGAAAAGTGATGTTTCTGCTGTTTAATGCACTGTCTAGGATTGCCATAACTTTTCTTTCAAGCATTTTTTTTTTCTTTCAAGCATCTTTAAATTTCATGGCTACAGTCACTGTCCAGAGTGATTTTGGAGCCTAAGAAAATAAAATCTGTCACTCTTTCAAATTTCCCCCCTTCTATTTGCCATGACATGATGGGACTGGATGCCATGACTTAGTTTTTTTTAATGTTGAGTATCAAGCCAATTTTTTCACACTCCTCTTTCACCCTTATCAAGAGACACTTTAATTTCTCTTAGCTTTCTGCCATTAGAGTGGCATCATCTGCATATTTGAAGTTGTTGATACTTCTCTGAGCAATCTTGATTCCAGCTTGTGATTCATACAGCTCAACATTTCACATGATGTATGCTGCATATAACTTAAATAAGCAGAGTAACAATATATAGCCTTTCATAGTCCATTCCCAATTTTGAACTGGTCCTTTGTTCCATGTCTTGTTCTCACTGTTGCTTCTTGACCTACATGCTGGTTTCTCAGAAGGCAGATAAGATAGTATAGTACTCCCATGTGTTTAAGAATTTTCCACAGTTTGCTATGATCCACATAATCAAATGTTTTAGTGTAGTCAATGGAGCAGAAGTAGAGGTTTTTCTGGAACTACTTGGCTTTCTCCATGATCCAACAAATGTTGGCAATTTGATCTCTGGTTCCTCTGCCTCTTCAAAATCCTTTCCAAAATCTTGGATTTTGTATATCTGGAATTTTTAGATCACATAATGGTGAAACCTAGCTTAAAGGATTTTGAGCATAGCCTTGCTATCATGTGAAATGAGGGCAACTGTACATAGTTTGAACATTCTTTGACATTGCATTTATTTGGGATTGGAATGAAAATTGATCTTTTCCTTTTCCAGTTCTGTGACCATTGTTGAGTTTTCCAAATTTGCTGGCATACTGAATGCAGCACTTTAAAACTGCGTCATCTTTTAGAATTTTAAATAGCTCAGCTGGAATTCCATCACCTCCACTAGTTTTGTTCATAATAATGCTTTCTAAGGCACCCTTGATCTCACACTCTGGGATATCTGGCTCTAGGTGAGTGATGACACCATCATGGTTTTCTGATCCCTTAGATCTTTCTTATATAGCTGTGTGTGTTCTTGCCACCTCTTCTTAATCTCTTCTGCTTCTGTTAGGACCTTAGAGTTACTGCCCTTTTTCACGTACATCCTTGCACCAAATATTTCCTTGATAGCTCCAGTTTTGTTGAAGAGATCTTTCTTCTTTCTCATTCTATCATTTTCTTCTATTTCTTTGCATTTTTCATTTAAGAAGACCTTCATATCTCTCCTTTCTATTCTCTGGAACTCTGCACTTAGTTTGGTATATCTTTCCCTTTCTCCCTTGCCTTTCACTTCACTTCTTTCCTCAGCTATTAGTAAAGCCTCCTCAGAAAACTTCTGCCCTCTTTCATTTCTTTTTTTTTTTTTTTTTCCCCAGATGTTTTTGTTCACTGTCTTCTGTAAAATGTTATGAACCTCCTTCCATGGTTTTTCAAGCACTGTATCTACCAAATCTAACCTCTCAAATCTGTTCATCACCTCCACTGCATAATCATACGGGATTTGGCTTATGTCATACCTGCATGGCCTCATGGTTTCCCCTACTTTCTTCAGTTTAAGCCTGAATTTTGTGATAACGGGCTGATGATCTGAGCCACCATCAGCTCCCGGTCTTGTTTTGGATGACTGTATACAGTTTCCGGGCTTCCCTGGTGGCTCAGAGGTTAAAGCGTCTGCCTGCAATATGGGAGACCCGGGTTTGATCCCTGGGTCGGGAAGATCCCCTGGAGAAGGAAAGGGCAACCCACTCCAGTATTCTTGCCTGGAGAATCCTATGGACGGAGGAGCCTGGTGGGCTACAGTCCATGGGGTTGCAAAGAGTTGGACACTGCAAAGAATGTAGTCAACCTGATTTCAGTGTTGATCATCTGGTGATGTGCGTGTGTAGAGTCATCTCTTGTGTTGTTGGTAAAGGATGTTTGTTATGACTGATGTGTTTTCCTGGCAAAACTGTTAGCTTTTTCCCTGCTTCATTTTGCACTCCAAGGCCAAACATACCTGTTACTCTGGGTATCTCAACTTTCTGCTTTTATATTCCAATCTCCTATGATGAATAGGGACTTTTTTTTTTTTTGGTTTCTAGTTCTATTAATAGAAGGCATTGTAGATCTTCATGTAACTAGTCAACTTCTGCTTCTTTCATATCAGTGGTTGGGGCATAGACTTGGATCACTGTAATGGTGAATGGTTTGCCTTGAAAATGAATGGAGATTATTCTGTTGTTTTTGAGATTTCACCCAAATACTTCATTTTGGACACTTCTGTTGAATGGAGGGCTGCTCAATTTCTTTTAGGGATTCTAGACCATAGTCATAGTTATAATGGTTATTCAAATTAAATTTTCCCATTCCAGTCCACTTTTGTTCACTGATTCCTAAGATGTTGAGATTCAATCTTGCCATCTCCTGCTTGACCACATCCAATTTACCTTAATTCATGGACCTAACTCCAAGTTCCTATGCAATGAAATTACCCACAATGCAGTACACAGATCACTGTCTTACACTGAACAAGGAAATAATAGATGGGGGAAAATGTATTTTACTATAAACTCAGTGAGAAAGGAGAACTACATTTACTATAAATGAATGTGGTAAAAATATAAATTATCAATAAATATTATATTATTTTGCCTACACTGTCTATGCCCAAATTCTTTTCTCTGTCCACTTGATACTCTGCAAACAAATAATAATTAGATAATTATTTCTCATTCTGCATATACTTGCTGTTTCACTCCTCCATGCATTTATATAGGTTCTTCCTTCTTCCTGGAATTCCAAACTGAGTGTGTACTCAGTCCTTCAGACCCCAGCTCAAGCTGTTCATTCCAAATCTAGTTCTCTTTATCTACTAGGAATAACTGATAGTTGTCAGCTCTTTCACCCTCTGCTAACATCTTACCATATACATACTTGTATTGTGCTACAAACAATGCTGTAATAGGATTATTCATTTCCCCATCAAACTGACTCCTGAGGACCTGAGCCTTTATAAACTGTTTATCCTTCACATATGAAAATGGATCATATTGAAATAATTGGGATGGGTAGCAAGTTCATCATGGAACATCCAAATAATAACTGCATGATTTCAGTTCCTAGATAAAAGGGCAAACTCATGGGAGAAGTATAAATGCTGTATCTTCTATGATGGCTATAAAGGAAGTCAGTTTTCAAGAGCTGACTTATTATATGATTAACTGATTATGATATAAAACATCATTGTGAGTACAATTAAATTGACTAGAGAATGAAAAAAGAATAAATTCAGATTATTGATCAATGTGATTATTTTGATTTACTGTGTTACTAAACTAAAATATACATTTAATCAGAAAATACAAGATTACTAAAATTTTCATATTAAGATAGTACTAGCTATATATATTGCCAACTTATAGACTTGGCACTTTGCTAAATATTTCAAGTGCATTATCTCATTTAATGTTCACCATAAGTTTATGATGTAGGTGCTGTTAATTCCCCCTTCATTTGGGGGAAAATAAAACTTAGTGTGGTTTTATAACTCACACAAGATCACGTAGCAGAAGAGAACATTTTGGGGATTTTTCACCAAGAGATGTAGTAGGAAAATTGCACAAAATAATTATATCATGCTGTATATCACAGAATGAGGTTATTGGGAAGAAAAGTAAAGACTGATGAAAATTATAAAGACAAGTTTTCCACATCAAATTAAATTTTTATTATTAAAATACTCTAATAACTTTTAGTAAGTTTAAATGAAATTGTTCTTTTAGAGGTTTTAACTTGTTCAAAATTAATTTTGTGAATTTTATTTTCAAACACACATTTGTGTTTAAAGGCCAGATGACAGAAGACACTATTAAATTGCCAATTTTGACAGATATCTATACTGGTATTGATATTCTAATAACAAAATTTCCTGTACCTTGTATAGAAAAACCCATAAAAAAGCCCTTCTGGCTGGAACATTATGATCATACACAAAGAACTAAGATAACATGTCTCTTTACCTTATTCTCCCACAGAAAACAGATAAGAATATGGTGTTCCTTTAATCCTTTGGGCTCTAGTAGATGGTCTCAAACTAAATGAAATGGAAAAGGGTTAAAGAAAAAGAAAAAAAAAAGGGGGGGGGCTCTGTCATTTTTGTGGCATTTACCAAAGAAGACCCCCAAGTCAGAGACTGTAACTGAACTGAGTCCTCATAATATGAACACTCATCTAACAGTACCAAACTTATATACTTGAATTTCCATAACTGCAATGATCCCTCTATTCATTCCTACACCTTCATGAAGAAATGTAACTGATTTTCATTGACTGGAACAAAAACAAGTTCACTTAAATCCTTACTCTACATGACAAGTAAATTACACAGTATAAAATAACTACTTAATTTTATTAATCTTTGCCAGAAAACTTAAGGTTAAAGCTAAAATCTTATATTGGCAACATTGGCAAAAATGGCCAATAAAGACAATTAAAGAAAAATATTTCATCAACCTGGCCAACTGGCTCCATTCTACACAAAGTTTTAGACCTGAAATTATTCATGAGTTATTCTTTGGTAGCATTTCTGTTGATAGATTTATGGAAGACTCTTAGTAACATTTGAACTTTAATATAATTTCAAAGTTATAGAAAATCTGTAAGAATAGTGCAAGGAATTCCCACATAATCTTTATAGAGAAACATCATTTTTTTTTCATTCTATCCAATCTACCTTTTAATTTAATTAAATACAGGTGGCACATCTAAGTTCTCACTTCTAGTAGGGATAATGCTTGTCCCCCAACCTTATTGATAAGTCTGTCTCTGGTGAAGTACACTGACTGCCTCGGTCTCAACTCCTGCAGATATGACAACCCCCAAACAAGCATAACCATGGAAGATTTCTCTCAATCACTCATCTGTAATTGCACTTGGCAACTAGTCTTTCTCACTTAGGGAAAGCTGACCACTTCATACTCATTCCTAAAACAGAATACAATTTCTCTCCCCATTTCTCAATACAACCTTCATGTGCATGCTATATTTTAATTAATATAAGTAATGATTAAAACAGTCACTCTAAGTTATAACTATTAATTAGATGCTTACTGACATCTCTGCTTCTTCACTTTCCACATCTTCCACCACTTCACTCAAATACACATATATCTCTCCATCACCACTTTCATTGTCTGAAATAAAGCTCTTCCTGTACACTTGGACTTGAAATAAAGTCTTCTATGCATTCCCCTCACATATAATCATATATATGTTTTATTTATTTATTTATTGCAAGGAACCTGGTTACACAATTGTGGGGCCTGGTTCAATAAGAACAAAACCCGCAGGGCAGGTTACTGGGAAGAGCAGGCTGGTACCTTGAACATGGACTGAAAGGCTGTCCACAGGAGAGATTTTTTTTCTTTTTCTCTTTCTTTTTATTAAAAAAACAAAACAAAACAAAACATTATTTTATACTGAACAACACACACACACACACATACACACAAGAGTGTAGGACTTTTTCTGTTTCTCCAAACCCTCTCCAGCATTTATTATTTGCAGACATTTTGATGATAGTCATTCTGACTGGTGTGAGGTAATACCTCATTGTAGTTTTCATTCACATTTCTCTAATGATTAGCATCTTTTCATGTGCCTTTTGACCATCCTTACGTATTATCTTCCTCACCTAAAATTCACCCTACAAAGTGTCATCATGGTGATTTCTTGTCTTTCCCATTCGATTGTTTTCCTCTATTTCTTTGCACTCATCACTGAGGAAGGCTTTCTTATCTCTCCTTACTATTCTTTGGAGCTCTGCATTCAAATGGATATATCTTTCCTTTTCTCCTTTGCTTTTCACTTCTCTTCTTTTCACAGCTATTTGTAAGGCCTCCTCAGACAGACATTTTGCTTTTTTCTATTTCTTTTTCTTGGGGATGGTCTTAATCACTGTCTTCTATACAATGTCACAAACCTCTTCCCAAAGTTCTTCTGGCACTCTATCAGATCTAGTCCCCTTAAATCTATTTCTCACTTCCACTGTATAATGGTAAGGGATTTGATTTAGGTCATACCTGAATGGTCTAGTGGTTTTCCCTACTTCATTCAATTTAAGTCTGAATTTGGCAATAAGGAGTTCATGATCTGAGCCACAGTCAGCTCCCAATCTTGTTCTTGCTGACTGTGTAGAGCTTCTCCACCTTTGGCTGCAAAGAATATAATCAATCTTCTCTCAGTGTTGACCAACTGGTGATGTCCATGTTTAGAGTCTCCTCTTGTGTTGTTGGAAGAGGGTGTTTGCTATGACAAGTGTGTTGTCTTGGCAAAACTCTATTAGCCTTCACCCTGCTTCATTCTGTACTCCCAGGCAAAATTTGCCTGTTACTCCAGGTATTTCTTGACTTCCTACTTTTGCACTCCAGTCCCCTATAATGAAAATGACATCTTTTTTGGGTGTTAGTTCTAGAAGGTCTTGTAGATCTTCATAAAACCATTCAACCTCAGCTTTGTCAGCATTACTGGTTGGGGCATTGACTTAAATTACTCTGATGCTGAATGGCTTGCCTAGGAAATGAACAAAGATCATTCTGTCATTTTTGAGATTGCATTCAAGTACTGCATTTCAGACTCTTTTGTTGACTGAGATGGCTACTCCTTTTTTTCTTAGGGATTCCTGCCCACAGTAGTAGATATAATCGTCATCTGAGTTAAATTCACCCATGCCAGTCCATCTTAGTTCGCTGATTCCTAAAATGTCGACGTTCATCTTGCCATCTCCTGTTTGACCACTTTCAATTTGCCTTGATTCAGGGACCTAACGTTCCAAGTTCCTATTCAATATTGCTCTTTACAGCATCAGATTTTGCTTCTATCAGCATTCATATCCACAACTGGGTGTTGTTTTTGCTTTGGCTCCGTCTCTTCATTCTTTTTGGAGTTATTTCTCCACTGAAATCCAGTAGCATTTTGGGCACCTACCAACCTGGGGAGTTCCTCTTTCAGTATCCTATCTTTTTGCCTTTTTATACTGTTCATGCGGTTCTCACGACAAGAATACTGAATTGGTTTCCATTCCCTTCTCCAGTGGACCATTTTGTCAGAACTCTCCACCATGACCTGTCCAACTTGGCTGGCCCTACAGGGCATGGCTCATAGCTTCATTGAGTTAGACAAGGCTGTGGTCCATGTGATTAGGACGGTTAGTTTTCTGTCATTGTGGTTTTCAGTCTATCTGCCCTCTGATGAAGAAGGATAAGAGACTTATGGAAGCTTCCTGATGGGAGAGACTGATTTAGAGGGTAACTGGGTCTTGTACTGATGGGCAGGGCCAAGCTCAGTAAATCTTTAATTTTCTGTTGATGGGTGGATCTATGTTCCCTCCCTGTTATTTACCTGGGGCCAAACTATGGTGGAGATAATGAAGATAATGGTGACCTCCTTCAAAAATCCCATGCATGTACTGCTACACTCAGTACTCCCAACCCTGCAGACAGCCACCACTGACCCACACCTCCGCTGGAGACTCCTGGACACTCATGGGCAAGTCTGGGTCAGTCTTTTGTTTCTCCCCAAATCAGTTTATATACACAAATGTAATTTCAGTCTGATTTCTCAACTCTTTCTCTATGATCTTAGACTTTGAATGTGAGTGAAAACTAAGGACATTTCACGCTGAGAGTTCCCATTTTATAGAACCCAGGCGAATGCAGGTATGATTTGTGTTTTTAACATTCTTTTTTGCACTCCCAGCCTCGTAAGCTTAAAATGACTATAGTGAAAGTATTAGTCCTGTCTAACTGTTTGCAACCCCATGGACTGTAGCCCGCCAGGTTCCTCTGCCCATGGTATTCTCCAGGCAAGAATACTGGAGTGGGTTGTCATTCCCTTCTCAAGGGGATCTTCCTGGCCCAGCAATTGAATCTGGGTCTCCTGCATTGCAGGTAATTTCTTTACCATCTAAACCAGTATAGTAAGTAGTAATTCAATATGTCTACTGACGTTTGTTTGGCTTTCTGAACAAAATTCTAAGAACTAAAGGGTTAGCCGAAATATATCCAGTATGAAATTGTTGTAGGCTGACAAATTCATTCACATTCTTATCAGTGTCTCCCAGAATGTTGGAATTTAATTCTTTAACTTCTTCATAAGTGAATTGTTTACAAGGTGATTTGGGAAACAGAATTCCTTGGGAACTAGAGTTCCTTGGAACAAAGGAGGTTAACAGAAATTGAAATAACAAAGTTCTCTGAGAGCTTAAATTGGACCTAGTAAGTTAGAGGTAGAATGGGCTTTAATTTTTCAAGATAAGCTGACACATTTTATGTAAATTGAGTTCTTGGGAAGAAAAAGAACTTAAGAGCTAAGAACTAAGACTGCCAAATTCATTATGTAACTCTGGGTTAATATTCACCATGCTCCCTGTGGTTGCATTTCTGCCATGCCTAGGGCTTTATAAAAAAATTTCACCCTTATAAAGGGAAGGGCAAGATGTAAGATATAAGATTTTCCTAATTCTTTTTTTCTTTACCACACTAAGTCCTATCATGATGAAGGCTAGTGTTTGTCACTCAGTCTTCTTTGATTCTTTGTAATCCTGTGCACTGTGGTCTGCCATATTTAAGGATAAGGAAATAATAATTAAATATGACTTGTAATTTAAAATTAACTAATTGTTCATATCAATATGGCAAAGTGTTTTTAGTGTCAGGTCTATTATTCCTCTTCCTTGTTTTCATTGATCAAAAGTCTATTTATAAAAATAAAACATAACGTTTTCTTTCTCTGAGTGATAGGATTAAAGGATAATTTTATCTCTTTATATATACACTTTCTTCATTTTTCAAGTCTTCTGCAATAAGAATGTGTTATTGTACTAAAAAAATAAATTTGAAAGCAGTAAAAGAACTACCACTTAAGGAATATGTTTAATAGGATCCCATATTAATTTCCTATTGTGGCTGAAACTTAGTGACTTAAAACAACACAACTTGTTGTTCTGAGGTCAGAACTTGTAGTTCTGAGGTCAGAAGTCTAAGAGGGGTTGACAAGGTCACATTGCTTCTGGAGGCTCTAAAGGAGAACAGACTTCCTTGCCCATTCTAGCTTTTACAGTTTACCTGTATTCCTTGACCCGTGGTCCCTTTCTCCATCTTCAAAGCCAGCAGTATAACATCTTCAACTTTTTCTATATCTCTTGTCCTATCTCTCACCTCTGCTTCCATCATTATATCTTCTGTGACTTTCTTTTAGTTCTCTCTTATAAAGACTCTTGTGAGTACATTGGCCCACCTGATAATCCAGGATAATCTTCCACTTTTAATATCCTTAACTTAATTACAGTTGCAGAATCCCTTTTGCCATGGAAGGTAACATATTCCTGGGTTCAAGGATCAGATATGGACAGTTCAGCTCAGTCATGTCTGACTCTTTGCCACCCCATAGACTGCAGCATGTCAGGCTTACCTGTCCATCTCCAGGATATGGACATCCAGTATATGGACATCCTGGGTGCATTTATTCAGCCTATCATAGACTCCTTTTATTCAGCCTTTTTGAGTTTTTCCAAACATTGTCAAGCTTTCATCTATTACCTTATGCCTAACATGCACACACACACACACACACACACACGCAAACACACACACAGGGTACATGTTTTATGTCTCTACAGAGTATATAAATATTCTGGTAAATATTATGACAATTAACATTCTTGATCCTTTCCCCTCTGGACTTCAAACATACTGTTTTTCCATCTTTCCATCTTATTCTCTCTAATTTTATTCAGTGTTCAAAAATGAATTGAGTATCTACATGGCCCCAGGCTCTAAGTTGTAAAGATAGAGTGGTGAACAACACAGATATGGATTCTGCTCAGGGAACTTTCATAATGGTAGGAGGAGTGAAATATGCCTGCAGACAAATATATAAACAAAATAATCAGAGAGTTATATAAATGTTATGAGTAAAATATATAGCAAATAGTGAATGACTAATGGAGAGATGAATGACAGGGTCATCACTTCACTGAAGGTCTTTCTAAAGGGTAAAATTGAGGCTGAGATCTGAAATTTAAAAAAAAAAAGAAAGAAAGAAAGAAAGGAAGAAAACACTGTGGACTAAAACCAAACCAGATTGAAATATTATGGATAAAGTCTGTCCTAAGTCATTTCCTACAATATCTGCAACAGATATTGTTTAGAGGCATGAGTACTGATTTGGGACCTGGGAGACACAGAGAAATAATATAGAAATAACCCTTGATTTTCTCATCATGATATTAGGAAATTGAATAATAAAATCAAATATTCTAAAAAAAACCCAATATATTCTAGGGGTTTTTATAAATATGTGAAAATTTTATTTTTACATAGTTTTAGATGCATTATCCTTTGGGTTATTGAAAGTCACGTCATTTAACACTAATATAGAACTTTATTTTGGTTGTATGTGTGTGTTTGTGTGTCTTGATAAATGTTGAATTAGTAGAGTATTTCATGCCAGGAATCACCAAATAGGCCAAATGACTGAAAAATAATTACTAGTTTATTATGGCAATCTAACTCCACATCATTTGTGAAATGAGGCTTTTAGTTCCTCTGTGCATCTAATAAAAGTGGAGGCACAGCCAGTTTATTACTCTGCTTAGATATGTTGTCCACAAACTGTGTTCATCTTTTCAACACTGAGTAATTGTCTAACACTGCTGACCCCAAAATGGTTTGGATTCTATTCAGTACCCAGGAAAACATAGATGCTTCTAATTTGATCATAACAAAGCAGCTCAGTGTGTTTTTATAATGGTAATAAGTAAAAGTAAATAACCAATTTTGCCTGAATGAAATAAAAAATCAACACTTCTCCTTTGCGATATGATTTTCAGGAAGAAAATCCACAGATTTGTCTCATTTCTAAAGGTTTAGTGCCAAAGCATTCATAGGTATATTTTTTTACAAATCTACATGAAATGGACCAAAACACGCTATTCAGATTTTGAATGTACCCAACAAGCTCTTAGTAGCTCAACTTTATATCATTTTTACAGATGATTATAATGGATATATTAGTATATCCTCATCCCTTAGAAAAACACAGTCTCTGTTTTTGTTGTTTTGTTTTTGTAACCAAGCATAACATTTTAGGGACTTCCCGATAGCCCAAAAGGAAAATTTGTCTGCAATGCAGGAGACCAGGGTTTGATCCCTGGGTCAGGAAGATCCTCTGGAGAAGGAAATGGCAATCCACTCCAGTATTCTTGCCTGCAGAATCCCATGTACAGAGAAGCCTGGCGGACTAGAGTTCATGGCGTTGCAGAGTCGCAAACAACTGAGCGACTAACACACACACACACACACACACACACACACACACACACACACACACACACAACATAACAAGGATTTCTCTGTGTGCTGCTGCTGCTGCTAAGTCACTTCAGTTGTGTCCAACTCTGTGCGGCCCCATAGACGTCAGCTGTGTGCACACAATATCTAATAGATATTTTGTAGAGAGAGAGTGGGTGAGTTACTTGTTTATTCAGTAAGATATTATTACTGATAATGTTCTGACACTTATGTTGGCTATAAAAGTTATTCCTATGATTTTTCTCCCTATTAAAACTCCAAAGTTTATGGTGGTAATTATCAGGAAAATATATGAACGTTTCTCACAGGTATTCATCAACTTTTATGAATTTTTAATTAAAATCTAAAAAGTATAAAGAAACATAAATATAATTAAGTACCTAACTTTCTTAAGGAATAGATAAGAAATAGTCATAAGCTTTTAGGACTTAAGAACACGTTTGTTTTGCTATAAGATTTGACAAAAATAGAAATGAAGAAAAACAAATGCAACTTCAAGTATTTTCATGGTTTATAATTTTTTCATACAATCCGAAAAATGTGAGGAATTTCCACATTGCATAACAACCAAATGAAAAGGAGCATTCAAAAAAAAAAACAGATGGTTTACTTTGTCAGGACTTATCCCTTATTTGTTTTTGTTTCTTGTTTCCTGATTATTTAGTATTACAGGAACAAATGTACAAAGACACAGAATTTTTTAAAATGTGTTATAAGGTCATTAACTTGGGTTTATCTATAACAGCTGAGGCTGTCCCTCCTATCTGATTAGTTCTTGCAAAACAGCAGAACCAACTTCCCAATTCTACCTACGAGAAAGCAAGGAATCTACTGTTTAGAAATATCATAAGTGTTTAAATATCATTTCTTGTTGTTGTTCAGTAGCTCAGTCATGTCTGACTCTTTGTGACCTCATGAACTGTAGCCCATCAGGCTTCTCTGCCCATGGGATTTTCCAAACAAAAATATTGGAGTGGGTTGTCATTTCCTTCTCCAGGGGATCTTCCTGAGCCAGGGATCAAACTCGTGTCTCTTGCATCTCCTGCATTTGCAGGCAGAGTCTTTACCACTGAGCCACCAGGGAAGCCCTTATCACTTTGTTGTTGCTCAGTCTCTAAGTCATGTCTGACTCATTATGATCCCATGAAATGCAACATGCCAGTCTTCCCTGTCTTTCACTATCTCCCTGAATCTGCTCAAATTCTTGTCCATTGAGTCAGTGATGTCATCCAACCATCTCATCCTCTGTTGTCCCCCTTCTCCTCTTGCCCTCAATCTTTTTCAGCATCAGGGTCTTTTCCAATGAGTCAGCTCTTCACATTAGGTGGCCAAAGTATTGGAGCTTCAGCTTCAGCAGCAGTCCTTCCAATAAATATTCAGTGTTGGTTTCCATTAAGATGGGCCGGTTTGATCTCATTGCAGGCCAAGGGACTCTCAAGAGTCTTCTCCAGTACCACATATTGAGAGCATCAGTTCTTCAGCCCTCAACCTTCTTTATGGTCCAACTCTCACATCCATAAATGAATATTGGAAAAGCCATAGCTTTGACTATATGGACTTTTGTTGGTAAAGTGATGTCTCTGCTCTAGGTTTGTCATAGCTTTTCTTCCAAAGAACACGTGTCTTTTAATTTTGTGGCTGCAGTCACCGTCCACAGTGATTTTGGAGCCCAAGAAAATGAAATCTGACACTGTTTCCACTTTTCCCACATCTATTTGCCATGAAGTGATGGGACCAGATGCCATGATCCTTGCTTTTTAAATGTTGAGCTTTAAGCCAGCTTTTTCACTTTCCTCTTTCACTTTCATCAAGAAGCTCTTTAGTTCCTCTTCACTTTCTGCTGTTAACAGAACCTCAGCATATCTGAGGTTGTTGATATTTCTCCTGGCAATCTTGAATACAGCTTGTGAGTCATCCAGCCTAGCATTTCATATAATGTTACTCTGCATGTAAGTTGAATAAGCAGGATGACAATGTACAGCCTAGACATACTGTTTCCCTTGTCTCTTAGAAGGCATTAAATACAAACAAAACAGCACAAACATCCACTTTTGAAACTGTATTTTCTTTAGTGCTAAACATGCATGTAGCTATTTTAAAGAATACCTTCACATGCATAATTGTAATAAGATGAACAACAGAGTCTGATCCTGAACTCTGAATTAAAGATTGAGTCATTGAGAGGAAGACACTCCTCCCCATGTTCTACTTCCACCCCTAGGTCCCATGAATATCAATGTTACTTTCTTGTTAGGCTGATATTTCCCTCATACTCTTAAGTACCCATTCATCAATTCACACCTGCCTTAGGATAGGGTAGAATATGTGACTCCCAGTTGCAATGTTAGGGAAAGGGGTATTGGAAGGAAGTACAGAGCACCCTTCCCTTGGGTATGGTAAAAGGACTGAATCAGAATTTCAATTCTTCTGTTCTAATCCTTGCTTTCTTGTTAACTGTAATGATACTGTTTAATTTATTAATTTCTCTTTACCTCAGTCTCTTTATATATAACAGAAACAGTTTGGACTAGATACTCTGCAAGATTCTTCATAATCTTTATGAATTCCCAATTTCAATGCTCCTGACTAAAGTGGTTTCCTTCTCCCTTTCACCATATGAGTTATTCATATAAATAACCTGGAGGTGCAAAATCCTTAATTGTTTGCCAGCTGGGCTGACCTTCATTTTACAGTCTGTATGACTGAATGGTTTGACTATTTTCAAGTCAGCCTCCTAACAATTCATCTTGTATTTGCAATTTGGCAGTAGGCCAGTGGTTAAGACAACTGGAGTAACTGTGAAATGGTCACTCTCTGGTTCTTCTTTGGCACAAAGCCAGCCTTCTGTTTTCTTTTGCGGATGAGCATCATTCTTACAGTATTTAGCTAATAAATTTATCATTTATAGACTTATTTCAGAGAAGGTGATGGAGTACTACTGCCACTGAGTAGATGCCCAACCACTTCATCTCATATACGTATGCCCAAAGGCAGGGCACCACCAAAGTCCAAGAAATGGTCCATTCTGAAGGAGGACGACCTGAATGTTCTTACACCCATAGAGAAGCAGATGTAAATCTCTTTTATATCAACAAATGATATAAAAAGATGCTGAGTTTGATGCCTGAAAAGAATCATGAAAAATAGAGGAGGAATGCAATTAGATGTTCAATATCCCAATGTTTATAATAAATTTCTACATAATAAAAATGTATTTGACTTGGGAAAGGGATAGGAGTCAAATTAATACTACTGACACAAAGGTCAGAGTCAAGAAAAAAAATTGCATTTATTCTAACATGGTGATACATTTTTATGAAGCTATATATAGTTTTAAATATCTTTTGTTGTGGGGAGGGAGGGAGGTTAACACACAGAAATCCTTTGAGTTCCTATACACTAACAATGAGAAAACAGAAAGAGAAGTTAAGGAAACAATCCCATTCACCATTGCAAAGAAAAGAATAAAATACTTAGGAATATCTCTACCTAAAGAAACAAAAGACCTATATATAGAAAACTATAAAACACTGATGAAAGAAATCAAAGAGGACACAAATAGATGGAGAAATATATCATGTTAATGAATTGGAAGAATCAATATAGTGAAAATAAGTATACTACTCAAAGCAATCTATAGATTCAATTCAATCCCTATCAAGCTACCAACGGTATTTTTCACAGAACTAGAACAAGTAATTTCACAATTTGTATGGAAATACAAAAAAAACTCAAATAGCCAAAGCAATCTTGAGAAAGAAGAGTGGAACTGGAGGAATCATCCTGCCTGACTTCAGACTCTACTACAAAACTACAGTCATCAAGACAGTATGGTACTGGCACTAAGACAGAAACATAGGTCAATGGAACAAAACAGAAAGCCCAGAAATAAATCCACACAACTATGGACACCTTATCTTTGAAAAAGGAGGCAAGAATATACAACGGAGAAAAGACAATTTCTTTAACAAATGGTGCTAGGAAAACTGGCCAACCACTTGTAAAAAAATGAAACTAGAACATTTTCCAACACCATACACAAAAATAAACCCAAAATGGATTAAAGATCTAAATGTAAGACCAGAAACTATAAAACTCCTAGAGGAAAACATAGGCAAAACACTCTCTGACATAAATTACAGCAGAATCCTCTATGACCCACCTCCCAGAATATTGGAAATAAAAGTAAAAATAAACAAATGGGACCTAATTAAACCTAAAAGCTTTTGCAGAACAAAAGAAACTGTAAGCAAGGTGAAAACACAGCCTTCAGAATGGGAGAAAATAATAGCAAATGAAGCACCTGACAAAGAATTAATATCAAAAATATACAAGCAACTCCTGCAGCTCAATTCTAGAAAAATAAAAGACCCAATCAAAAAATGGGCCAAAGAACTAAACCGACAGTTCTCCAAAGAAGACATACAGATGGATAAGAAACACATCAAAAGATGTTTGACATTACTCATTATCAGAGAAAGGAAAATCAAAACCACAATGAAGTACCATCTCACACCAGTCGGAATGGCTTCAATCCAAAAATCTACAAACAATAAATGCTGAAGAGGGTGTGGAGAAAAGGGAACCCTCTTACACTGTTGGTGGGAATGCAAACTAATACAGCCACTATGGAGAACAGTGTGGAGATTCCTAAAAAACTGGAAATAGATCTGCCATATGACCCAGCAATCCCACTGCTGGGCATACACACCAAGGGAACCAGAATCAAAAGAGACACGTGTACCCCAGTGTTCATTGCAGCACTGTTTATAGTGGCCAGGACATGGAAGCAACCTAGATGCCCATCAGCAGACGAATGTACAAGAAAGCTGTGGTACATATACACAATGGAATATTACTCAACCATTAAAAAGAATGCATTTGAATCAGTTTTAATGAGGTGGATGAAACTGGAGCCTATTATACAGAGTGAAGTAAACCAGAAAGAAAAACACCAATACAGTATACTAACGTATATATACGGAATTTAGAAAGATGACAGTGGTAACCCTGTATGTGAGACAGTAAAAGAGACACAGATGTATTTTGGACTCTGTGGGAGAGGGCGAGGGCAGGATGATATGGGAGAATGTCATTGAAACATGTAAACTGTCATATGTGAAATGAATCACCAGTCCAGGTTCAATGCATGAGACAGGGTACTCAGGGCTGGTGCACTGGGATGACTCAGAGAGATGGGATGTGCAGGGAAGTGGGAGGGAGGGGGGTTCAGGATGGGAAACACATGTACACCCATGGAGGATTCAAGTCAATGTATGGCAAAACCAATACAATATTGTAAAGTAAAATTAATTAATTAAAAAAAAAAAAACTGAGCAACTGAACTGAACTGATGGGCTTGCTATGGCTTTGGGCAGCCTTCTGCTAAGGGGTAGTGCTGTGTTTCTCTTTTGCTAAAGGTTTTCAGTGAGGCATTCAGCACTGCAGTTTGCTGACCTTTGTGTTGGGGTTTGGTCTTAGTGTTGAGACAGAGGCCTTTGGAAGAATTCTTATCAATTAATATTCCATAGGGTCTGGAGTTTTCTAGTGGTGAAGAGCCCTAGACTTTTGTCTCCCACCTGGTAATTCAAGCCCAGCTCCTTACTGCAGCACCTAGATTTCACACTCCACACATCTCAGAGGACAAATCGCCAATACTAATGCTGAAACGGCACTCGATAGCCAAGAACCCCCAAATAGACTCACACACTTTCAAAGAGAAAAGGAGAGAAAGAAAAGAGGGGGAAAAGGATAAAAACTGGAGTCAAAAAGAAGAGAGCAATCAAGTCAATAAACAAATCCACAAGTGAAAATGAATACTAAAAATTAGACTGGCAAAATTACAAAATCAGAAATATGGAAAAAGTGAAGCATAGCTAGATGATACTGTACAAACATAAATAAAATAAAAATAAAATGAATTTATTAAAATAGAAATTAAAGTAACAATAAAGAACAATATAAGAACAATATGAAAAAATTAAAAAGGAAAATTATAAATAGAGTATAAGAAAAATGTCTTTGTGATTCTTCCTTTTTCTTCTTGACATAGTGTGCTCCAGTCAATCTGCCTAATCAGAAAGTCCTCCAGTATTTCTATAGAGTTCTATGAACTTGTTGTGGGCAATGTGGGGTCATCTCAGATTCAGAACTTACCTTACTCCAGTTTATATTTGCTCCCATAATCCACAGTTTCCCCTAAAGTCCAGTCTCAGGCTAATTGAAGGGATTTAACCCACTGCACTTGTGACTGAAGGATCTCATTCCCCTCTTCTTCTTTGGTTACACATCCCCTGGTGTTACTCTCTGGTTTTGGATGTCTCTGCTTGTAGGCTGCCTTCTTTTTGGTGCTTGTTCTCCACCCAGACAAAAGGATGGTGAAGGCCAAGGCTTTTTAGGGTTCACTTGTTCATTTGTGCTTGGGAGAGGGAGTGGTATGGCACCCACAAATGGGACATACTGGAAGTGCCTATGGTAGTCAAGATCCATCCAGATGTTGCTATAGTCTGAGGTAAGCCATGCGTTCTCCTAGAGGACTTGGCCCCACTTTGTGTGTCCCTAGGAAGAGCCAAGCTGCTTAGGCTCCCAGCAAGGTGTGTGCAGTAGACTGTGCCAACTTATTCACTTCTAGATTTGGGACGACAGCAGCAGCATTTTGTCTGCTGCCTTGGGCACTCTCCCTGGCTTTGGCAGTGGCTAGTGGCTTATGTTTCCAGTCTGGGATGACAAACTGCAGTTATGTCTAGTTCCACCACTAGCACTGGTGCTCCTGCGAGCTTTGGTGACCACCACCAGGCATATCGCCACTATCTGTGAGAGTGTGGAATTAGAGTGTCCCAGCGGCAGTGATCTCTTGCCTTTCTGGGCAGCCCAGCCTTCCCTGGACTCCCTCAGCTGTGTCATACTAACTTCCTCAGAGTACCTTTATGGCAGCCAACCCTAGTCTTCTCCCTGTGGTCTGATCCCCAGAACCTGAGCCTAGGAACCCAGACCCCACTTGCTATGGGTGTGGGCATGTGAGAAGTTTCTTGGCTGCAAAGTGCTGTTAGACAATGACCTCTGGGGTGAATTTTCTGTTTTGCCTCTGGAGCACCTGTTGCATTCCTCACTGGAATTCCTAAGCTCTCTCCTGAATACTCTTATGAGGAGGTTTCCAAGTGTAAGAAAACTTTTCCTCTTTCACAACTCCCTTCCTGACATGCAGGTCCCTGTTCTGAAAACATATGTCTCTTTATTTGTTTTTATCTTTTTCACTACCACATTCTGACTTGCTATTAAGTGGCTCAGATGGTAAAGAATCTGCCTGCAATGCAGGAGACTCTGGTTGGATCAGGATGGGTCAGGAAGATCCCCTGGAGAAGGGAATGGCAACACACTCCAGTATTCTTGCCTGGGAAATCCCATGGACAGAGGAGTCTGGTGGGCTACAGTTCATAGGGTCGCAAAACATTGAACATGACTGAGCAACTAACATACACACCTTATTCTGAGGAGATCAACTTGCCTTTTTGGAAGTCTGAGGTTTTCTGCCTGTATTCATATGTTTTGTAGGAGTTGCTCCACACGCAGCTTAATATTTTTATGTATTTGTTAGCAAGAAGTTGGTCTCCCCATCTTATTCCTCCACTATCTTGAAAAGTTCTCCTGATTTATTCTTTCTAAATAACAACAAAATACTAATATACAGTAGTCTATACTCAGAAGATGCTCATGCAAAAATATTTTAATAAAATAGAACAAATAAGGAAAGTGAACTTTCCAAAACAAAATGAAATAAGACAAAAAAATATGGTTATGAGGCAAATGCTTTTATAAATGACATTTTTCAAAAGCAGACTAAGAAAGTAACTTGACTTTGAAAATAAAATAACAATAAAACCTTAATAATTGAGCAAACATTTAAGTACAAGGGAGCATTTAATACAAGGGAGCATTTCATAAAACAGTAAAAAACAAACTTTTAAATTAAAAAACTCAGGGAATATAAAGTAATATTAACATAAGGGTATAATATTGCATTCAGGTATGATCTAAATCAAATCCCTTATGATTATGCAACAGAACTGATAAATGAATTTAAAGGACTAGATCTGATAGACAGAGTGCCTGAAGAACTATGGAGGTTCGTGACATTGTACAGGAGACAGGGATCAAGACCATCCCCAAGAAAAAGAAATGAAAAAAAGCAAAATGGTTGTCTGAGGAGGCTTTACAGATAGCTGTGAAAAGAAGAGTAGTGAAAAGCAAAGGAGAAAAGGAGAGATATACTTATTTGAATGCAGAGTTCCAAAGAATAGCAAGGAGAGATCAGAAAGCCTTCCTCAGTCATCAGTGCAAAGAAATAGAGGAAAACAATAGAATGGGGAAGACTAGAGATCTCTTCAAGAAAACTAGAGATACCAAGGGAGCATTTCATGCAAAGATGGACTCAATCAAGAACAGAAATTGTATGGACTTAACAGAAGCAGAAGATATTAAGAAAAGGTGGCAAGAATACACAAAAGAACTGTACAAAAAAGATCTCCACAACCCAGATGATCATGATGGTATGTATGATCAGTCACCTAGTGTCAGACATCCTGGAATGTGAAGTCAAGTGGGCCTTAGGAAGCATCACTATGAACAAAACTAGTGAAGTGATGGAATTCCAGTTGAGTTATTTCAAATCCTGAAAGATGATGCTGTGAAACTGCTGTGCTCAATATGACAGCAAATTTGGAAAACTCAGCAGTGGCCACAAACTGGAAAATGCCAGTTCTTATTTCAATCCCTAAGAAAGACAATGCCAAAGAATGCTCAAACTACTGCACAATTGCACTCATCTCACATGCTAGTAAGATAATGCTCACAATTCTCCAAGCCAGGCTTCAGCTATACATGAACCGTGAACTTCCAGATGTTCAAGCTGGTTTTAGAAAAGGTAGAGGAACCAAAGATCAAATTGCCAACATCTGCTGGATCATCGAAAAAGCAAGAGAGTTCCAGAAAAAAAACATCTATTTTTGTTTTATTGACTATGCCAAAGCCTTTGACTGTGTGGATCACAATAAACTGTGGAAAATTCTGAAAGAGATGGGAATACCAGACCACCTGACCTGCCTCTTGACTAGATGGATTTTTGTTGGCAAAGTAATGTCTCTGCTTTTTAATATGCTATCTAGGTTGGTCATAACTTTCCTTCCAAGGAGTAAGCATCTTTTAATTTCATGGCTGCAATCACCATCTGTAGTGATTTTAGAGCCCAAAAAAGTCTGACACTGTTTCCACTGTTTCCCCATCTATTTCCCATGAAGTGATGGGACCAGATGTCATGATCTTAGTTTTCTGAATGTTGAGCTTTAAGCCAATTTTTTCAATCTCCTCTTTCAGTTTCATCAAGAGGCTTTTTAGTTCTTCTTCACTTTCTGCCATAAGGGTGATGTCATCTGCATATCTGAGTTTATTGATATTGTTCCCGGCACACTTGATTCCAGCTTGTGCTTCTTCCAGCCCAACGTTTCTCATGATGTACTCTGCATTTAAGTTAAATAAGCAGGGTGACAGCCTTGACGTACTCCTTTTCCTATTTGGAATCAGTCTGTTGGTCCATGTCCAGTTCTAACTGTTTCTTCCTGACCTGCATATAGGTTTCTCAAGAGGCAGGTCAGGTGGTCTCTTTCAGAATTTTTCCCATCTCTTTCAGAATTTTTCACAGTTTATTGTGATCCACACAGTCAAAGGCTTTGGCATAGTCAATAAAGCAGAAATAGATGTTTTTTTTTTTTTTTCTGGAACTCTCTTGCTTTTTCCATGATCCAGCGGATGTTGGCAATTTGATCTCTGGTTCCTTTGCCTTTTCTAAAATCAGCTTGAACATCTGGAAGTTCACGGTTCATGTATTACTGAAGCCTGGCTTGGAGAATTTTGAGCGTTACTTTGCTAGAGTGTGAGATGAGTGCAATTCTTTGTGATTGCCTTTCTTTGGGATTGGAATGAAAACTGACCTTTTCCAGTTTGTGGCCACTGCTGAGTTTTCCAAATTTGCTGGTGTATTGAGTGCAGCAGTATCACAGCATCATCTTTCAGGATTTGAAATTATCTTTCAGGAATTCCATCACCTCCACTAGCTTTGTTTGTAGTGATGCTTTCTAAGGCACACTTGACTTCACATTCCAGGATGTTTGGCTCTAGGTGAGTGATCACACCATCGTGATTATCTGGGTCGTGAACATCTTTTTTGTCCAGTGCTTCTGTGTATTCTTTCCACCTCTTCTTAATATCTTCTGCTTCTGTTAGGTCTGTATCATTTCTGTATAGTCATCAGGAAATCACAGGGGAAGTTTAGATGTCCTGGGTAACTCTATCATGTATGAAGAAATGAAAATATATCATGGGCTTTGGAGGAGTAAAATGTACAGGAACACAGTTCACCTTATCTGTCTCCTGAGAAACTTGTATGCTGGCAAAGAAGCAACAGAACAAGACATGGACAGCTAACTGGTTCAATATTGAGAAAGGAGTACAAGAAATGTGTATATGGTCATCCTGCTTATTTAACTTATATGCAGAATACATTATATGAAATGCTGGGCTGGATGTATCACAAGCTGGTTTCAAGAGTGCCAGGAGAAACATCAACCTCAGAAATGCAGATGATACCACTATTAAGGCAGAAAGAAGAGGTACTGAAGAGCCTCTTGATAAGGGTGAAAGAGGAGAGTAAATAACTGGCTTAAAACTCAACATTCAAAAAACTAAAATCATGGCAGCTGGTCCAATCACTTCATGGCAAATAGAAGCGTGAAAATTGGAAGCAGTGACATGTTTTACTTTCTTGAGCAACAAAATCACTGCAGAAGGTGACTATAGCCATGAAATTCAAAGATGCGTGTTTCTTGGAAGGAAAGCTATGACAAACCTAGGCAGTGATTAAAAGCAGAGAGTCACTTTGCCAACAAAAGTCTGTATAGTCAAAGCTATAGTTTTTCCAGTAGTCATGTAAGGATGTGAGAGGCCATAAAGAAGGCTGAGTTCTGAAGAACTGATGCCTTTGAATTGTGGTTCTGGAGAAGGCGTTTGAGAGTCCCTTGGACAGTAAGGAGATCAAACCAGTCAACTCTAAAGGAAATTGACATTGAATATTCATTGGATGAACTGAAGTTGAACCTCCAATACTTTGACTACCTTTTGCAAAGAGTCAACTTTTTAGAAAAAAACTGATGATGGTAAAAGACAAAAGAAGGGACCACAGAGTATGAGATGATTACATAACTTACTGACTAGATTGGCATAAAGTGGTACAGTCTCCAGGAGATAGTGGAGGACAGAGGAGCCTAGCGTGCTGCAGTCTTTGAGGTCAGCTCAGTTGGTAAAGAATCCACCTGCAATGCGTGAGACCTGGGTTTGATCCCGGGGTTGGGAAGATCCCCTGGAGAAGGGAATGACGACCCACTCCAGTATTCTGACCTGTAGAATTCCATGGACTGTATAGTCCAAAGGGTCGCAAAGAGTTGAACACGACTGAGTGACTTTCACTCAAAGAGTCAGACATGATTTAGTGACTTGACCAGCAATTTAATGGATTAAAAATTTTATTGTGATATAATGACCTTCTCTGTCTCTCTCTCTTTTTTAACCACGGTTAGATTATAGTTTATTTTATATGATAATAAATGCAGTCACCTTTGCTTTTTTTGTTACCATTTCATAAAAATACAGTTTTTCATCCCTTCACTCTCAGTCTATGTGTGTCATTAGTCTGAAGTGAGCCTTTTATAGCTAGCATATCCCTGGAGCTTGTTTTTTTAAATCCATTCAGCTGTTTTATGTCTTTTCATTGGAAAATTTAATCCGTTTATATTTAATGCAATTATTAATAAGTAAGGACTTGCTATTTCCACTTTGTTAATTGTTTTCTGGCAATTTTATAGGTCAAATAGTAATTAATAAAAGTAAAGTCTTAGATTTCCAAGTTAAAATAGCAATCCTTCAAGAAAGTTTTTTTTTGTTTGTTTTTAATTTGGAAATCACAGAAATCCTTTTGAAATGCAAATATATTGTTATGTATTTTACATGCTGAGATAAATATTCCTTTGTTCTATAGTATGATCTAGTGGAAGAGATACTAGGGAAATTTCTATTTCAGGGGTAACTGTTCAAAGTGCTTTCCATTGCTATTTAGTTATGCTATGAGTTCTACTCTGGTACACAAGAGAAGGCATACTATATCTATTTAATTCTTAACTTTTATCACCTTCCTAAAGAATATGTTCATTAAAAATATCTTTGTTTTATGATTTCAAGTGCTCTGTATTAAAAAGGTGAAACTCTTTGATGATTAAGTGTTATAAGGGGGAGGGTTAGGGGGAAGAAGGGCTTAAGGGTTAGTGACTTGAGAGAGGAGACAAATGGAAGGAAAGTGCTTATGAAAATTCATCAGAGATTGCACTGAAGAAAATGCTATGCAAATTACTCTTCTGTTTCTTCTGCCAACTGATTATTAAAACTCTATTTCACTTATTCCTCTGATGAAAGTAGATTCTTGGAGTAGAATGTGAAGAATTCCTGAATCTATAAAATTTCTAAGTTTAATTGCATCTTTGGTCAACACACAGTGAATCAATACCTCACTTAAGTGTTTGCTATTAATAACTTGAGAATCTACAAACATAGTATACTTCTTTTTATTTTATTACATTTATATCAGAGATGGGAGAATATTAGACAAGCAACTACTTAATGAAATAAACCAAATACATTGTTTTCAAAAATTTTTAAATCATAAATACTTTGCTGAAATAATGTATTACAAAGTTCATCAGTATAATAGCAGTTCAATCAGTATAATATAGCAGGAACTGTATAAGTGTAAAATATACTGTTTCAGTGTTCATAGCAGGGAAGAATCAAAGTGAAAAAAGGATTTATACTTAAAACCACAGTGCCTTTATTTATATTACAGAAATTGAGTGCATTTAGTTACAAAAGATTCCAGACCCATTAAGGAAATCTTCTAACTAGATCTGACTTATCTTCTCCCCTAGTCCCCTTGGAAACCAATTCTTCTAAATCCTTATAGTCAATAATAGACTTTCTCTGAATTCTTAGCAAATGCCTTACCTAACAGAATATTAAATATTTCTTTTTGGTTCAATAAGTCTTTAACCACCTAAGTGTACAATTTCCCAATTATCTTTTCAGAAATGATGTGCAGGAATAATCCAACTAGAAGATGAAATCTTAGCTTTTTTTACTGATGTGGAATTTATTGCTTCCTTTGTTTCCAGTGATATTTTTTCTTAAAAAAAGAAAAAGACAAATAAATTTAAGTTCTGTATTGATAGCCTAGAGACTAGAATGTCAACAGACATTTATTTGCTAAAGAATAATTCAGAGTAGGTATAAAGATAAAGGAAGGTTTTCTGTGTTAGAAATTAAAAACCTGAACCAAACTTGTACCTGCAGTTTTGTGTTCTTAATTTGTAATGCTGGACCAAGTCACCCTATCCAGAAAGTTATGAATCCTGAAAAAGTAGGGTTTGGCCCCCTGTAGGATCCCTTGGTAATTTGTTCTACACTCCTACTTCTACAGATTCTAGTGTGGTTGACCAAAATTACAAAATTTAGGTTTATTTTCTTTCACTTGAATATTGCAAATAATTAAGCAAAGCATTAGATCTCTAGATAGTTGAACAAATTTTTTCAGCTACACAGGAATCACCAGAAGGTCACTGAGAGTATAGTTAAAGGACAAATCAAGTCCTTTTGCCAAGCCTCTTTTTCTATTGAAAATCACATAACATGCATACTTGAAATAAGTATGATGCTTATGTGACCTTTATAAAAATATAGTTGAAGATGAATGGCTAATTATTAAAAAACAGAACCTGTTTAAAAAGGGTGAAAATGAAATCCAACAATATAAACTTTATTAGGGATACATGCAAAGTTTTGATTTTAAGTTAAAAAACAAACCAGAAAAAGGCACAGATTAGAAACTGGGCCATATGAATTTAGTTTCAAGACTAGGGAAAATATATGTTAGTGGCTGTTGGAAAAAGCAAAATTGGTTTAAAAAGTTTCCTAGAACTGCTCAGTACTCAGAGGGCACTCCCAGAAATAGTACAGGCTGTTTGTTTTTCAGCCCCAACCATGATGCAATGTTCAGTTTTGGTTGATGCACTAGAAGATCGTCAAATTCATGGAAACCATCCAGAGTTGAGGGTTGCAATAATGTTTATTCAAGAGAAGAAAAGATCAATTAGACTATGGTATTACTGAAACCCAACACTCAAAAAACTAAGATCATGACATCCAGTCCCATCAGTTCATTTCAGTTGTGTCCGATTCTTTGCGACCCCATGGACTGCAGCACACCAGGCTTCCCTGTCCATCACCAAATTCCAGAGCTTACTCAAACTCATATCCATTGAGTCGGTGATGCTATACAACCATCTCATCCTCTGTCATCCCCTCTCCTCCTGCCTTCAATCTTTCCCAGCGTAAAGGTATTTTCAAACGAATCAGTTCTTTGCATCAGGTGGCCAAACTGTTGGAGTTTCAGCTTCAACATCAGTCCTTCCAATCAATATTCAGGACTGATTTCTTTTGGGATGGACTGGTTGGATCTCCTTGAAGTCCAAGGGACTCTCAAGAGTCCTCTACAACACTACAGTTCAAAACCATCAATTATTTGGTGCTCAGCTTTCTTTATACTCCAAATCTCACATACATTCATGACTACTGGAAATGCCATAGCTTTGACTAGATAGACCTCTGTTGGCAACTAATGTCTCTGCTTTTTAATATTCTGTCTAGGTTGGCCATGGTTTTCATTTCAAGGAGCAAACGACTTTTAATTTCATGGCTGCAGTCACAGTCTGCAGTGATTTTGGAACCCAAGAAAATAAAGTCTCTCACTGTTGCCATTGTTTTCCCATCTATTTGCCATGAAGTGATGGGATCAGTGCCATGGCACTGATCAGTGCCATCAGTGCCATCATCTTCTGAATGTTGACTTTTAAGCCAACTTTTTTCACTCTTCTCTTTCACTTTCATCAAGAGGCTCTTTAGTTCACTTTTGCTTTCTGCCATAAAGGTGGTGTCATCTGCATATAAGAGGTTATTGATTTTTCTCCCAGCAATCTTGATTCCAGCTTGTGCTTCATCCAGTCTGGAATTTTGAATGAATTCTGCATATAAGTTAAGTAAGCAGGGTGACAATTTATGGCCTTGATGTACTCCTTTCCCAATTTGGAACCAGTCTGTTTTCCCATGTCTGATTCTAACTGTTGCTTCTTGACTTGCATACAGGTTTCTCAGAAGGCAGATCAGGTGGTCTGATATTCCTATCTATTCAAGAATTTTCCACGGTTTGTTGTGACCCACACAGTCAAAGGCTTTGGCATAATCAATAAAGCAGAAGTAGACAGTTTTCTGGAACTCTCTTGCTTTTTTGATGATCCACCAAATCATCAAATCCATCAAATCCATCAGATCCATCAAATGTTGGCAATTTGATCTCTGGTTCCTCTGCCTTTTCTAAATCCAGCTTGAACATCTGGAAGTTCACAGTCCATGTACCACTGAAGCCTGACTTGTAGAATTTTGAGCATTACTTTGGTAGCTTGTGAGATGAGTGCAATTGTGTGATAGTTTGAACATTCTTGGCATTGACTTTCTTTGGGATTGGAATGAAAACTGACCTTTTCCAGTCCTATGACCACTGCTGGGTTTTCCAAATTTGCTGGCATGTTGAGTGAAGCACTTTCACAGCATCATCTTTTAGGATTTGAAATAACTCAACTGGAATTCCATCACCTCCACTAGCTTTGTTCGTAGTGATGCTTCCTAAGGCCCACTTGATTTATCATTCCAGGATGTCTGGCTCTAGGTGGGTGATCACGCCATCGTGGTTATCTGGGTCATGAAGAAATTTTTGCATAGTTCTTCTATTTATTCTTTCCACCTTTTCTTAATATCTTCCACTTATATAGGTCCATACCATTTCTATCCTTAACTGTGCCCATCTTTGCATGAAATATTCCCTTGGTATTGCTAATTTTCCTGAAGAGATCTTTAGTTTTCCCATTCTATTGTTTTCCTCTATTTATTTGCACTGATCATGAGGAAGGCTTTTTTAATCTCTCCTTTCTATTCTTTGGAATTCTGCATTCAAATGGGTATATCTTTCCTTTTCTCCTTTGCCTTTAAGATCTTTTCTTTCCTCAGCTATTTGTAATGCCCTCTCAGGCAACCTTTTAACCTGTTTGCTTTTCTTTTTCTTGGGGATGGTCTTGATCACTGTCTCCTATACCAAGTCGCGAACCTCTATCCATACTTCAGACACTCTGTTTATCAGATATAATCTCTTGAATCTATTTGTCATAGCAAGTATATAATCATAAGGGATTTGATTTAGGTCACACCTAACTGACCTAGGGGTTTTCTCTACTGTCTTCAATTTAAATCTGAATTTGTCAATAAGGAGTTCATGGTCTGAGTCACAGTCTGCTCTCAGTCTCGTTTTTGCTGTTAGGGGCTTCTTCATCTTTGGGTGCAGAGAGTATAATCAAGCTGATTTCAGTATAGACCATCTGGTGATGTCCATGTGTACAGTCCTCTATTGTGTTGTCGGAAGAGTGTGTTTGCTCTGACTAGTGTGTTCTCTTGGCAAAACTCTGTTAGCTTTTGATCTGCTTTGTGTTGCACTCCAAGGTCAAATTTGCCTGTTACTCCAGGTGTTTCTTGACTTCCTACTTTTGCATTTCAGTCCCCTATAATGAAAAGGACATCTTTTTTGGGTGTTAGTTTTAGAAGGTTTTGTAAGTCTTCATAGAACCATTCAATTTCAGCTTCTTTAGCATTACTGATCAGGGCATAGACTTGCCCCATCACTTAAATATATGGGGAAACAATGACAGACTTTATTTTTGGGTGCTCCAAAATCACTGCAGATGGTGACTGCAGCCATGATATTAAAAGACACTTGCTCCTTGGAAGAAAAACTATGACTAACATAGACAGCATATTAAAAAGCAGAGGCATTACTTTGCCAACAAAGGTCCATCTAGTCAAAGCTATGTTTTTTCCAGTAGTCATGTATGGATGTGAGAATTGGAGTATAAAGAAAGGTGAGCATGCCGAAGAATCAATGCTTTTGAACTATGGTGTTGGAGAAGATGCTTGAGAGTTCCTTGGACTGCAAGCCCAATCCAACCAGTCCATCCTAAAGGAAATTAGTCCTGAATATTGATTGGAAGAACTGATGCTGAAGCTAAAACTTTGGTCACCTGATGCAAAGAACTGACTCATTTGAAAAGACCCTGATGTTGGGAAAGACTGAAGGCAGGAGAAGGGGACGACAGAAGATAAGATAGTTGGATGCCATCACCAACTCGTTGAATATGAGTTTAAGCAAGCTGTGAGAGTTGGTGACAGACAGGAAAGCCTGGCATGCTGCAGTCCATGGTTTTGCAAAGAGATGTACAGGACTGAGTGACTGAACTGAAATGATTATGTTCAAATAGTAAACACAGCCAGTCAATTACTGAATGCTAACCAATGCCAGATGGCTGAGCATCAAAGAATTGATGGTTTCAAATAGTGGTGCTGGAGAAAACTCTTGAGAGTCCCTTGGACTGCTAGGGGATCAAATCAGTCAATCCTAAAGGAAATCAATCCTGAATATTCATTGGAAGGACAGATGCTGAAGCTGAAGCTCCGATACTTTGGCCACACAATGAGAAGAGCTGACTCACTGGAAAATACTCTGATGCGGGAAAAGCTTGAAGGTAGGAGGAGGAGAAGGGGACTACAGAGGATGACATGGTTTGTTGGTATCACTGACTAATGGATTTGAATTTAAGCAAACTCCAGTGGTGGTGAAGGACTGGGAAGCCTGTGGTGCTGTAACCCGTGATATTGCAAAGAGTTGGACATGACTGAGAGACTGAGCAGCATGCCATATATTATCTGCTCCCTTGTTTGCTGATTTTTTTAACAATGTTTTGGAGTTACTCCTTGAAAAAATGTTCTCTATCCTCAATATGTGAGATCAGCTAGTTGAAATTACAATCTAAAAGCATTCTAGTGAAGTATCTCTTTTTGAAAAACTCTTACATCTGCTTCAGCCTTCCAACTTTGCACTTTCTGGCCTAATGTTATTTGAAAACTGCAGTCTCTAAATAGAATGAAAATCAAAAAGTGATGTGCAACCATTACTCTGATACTATAAAAAATGAAAAAAAAATGTTCAATTTTCTTTAGTTTACCCATCTTTCATTTCTGGTTTGTGTAGGCAAAATTCCTTTGTATCTTTAAAATTAGCAGACAATCAATTAACAACAATCAAAAATTGTTTTGATTTTTAAGCTGAAGTATGAAAAGGAAGTCAAATATTTCTCCCCAGAAGCCCCATTTGCTTTTCAGTTCACAGGTTGCAGGTAATAGGCTAAATACTTGGTCTCTGTTTTTTGACTGATAAATTTTTTCTGTATGTCTTTCTTAATGTAGATACTATGAAGTTTTCATTTTCATCTCTTTCCTTACAAACATTTAATTGTCATCTACCTCAAAGATGTGGCTCTTCAGCCCTCACAGCTGTCCTTATCACCTCCCCCACATATACCACTCCATGTTAGACATCCTCAACTTGTCAGTTTAGGAACCTCAAAAACTTCACATGCTAACAACAAGATCAAACTTCTTTGATTCCAAAAATATTATTTCCCTCATATATAATGAGGTCTGATTCTAGGCTTGATACCTTAGGAGCACCTTCATGTTACCATTCTTCTTGAGTATATTTCAAATATAGTGTTCTTTCTAAAACACCACATCACTTCCACCAGGATTTTTCCAGACAGTTTAATCTATAGAAATAATAATGTTCATTATGCTCATTTTATCATGAAACATGGATGTGTTGTTGTTCAGTTTCTCAGTAGAGTCCTATACTTTGTGACCTCATGCACATCAGTCTTCCCTGTCCTTCACACTCTCTCAGAGTTTGATCACACTCATGTCCATTAAGTTGATGATGCCATCCAACCACCTTGTCTTCTGTCACCACCTTCTCCTCCTGCCCTCAATCTCTCCCAGCATGAGGGTCTTTTCCAGTGAGTTAGCTCTTTGCACCAGTTGGCCAAAGTTATGGAGCTTCATCATCAGTCCTTCCAATGAATAGTCAGGGTTGATTTCCTTCAGGATTGACTGGTTTGGTCTCCTTAATGTCCCAGGGGCTTTCAAGAGTCTCCTCCAGCACCACAGTTCAAAGGCATCAATTCTTGGGTGCTCAGCCTTCTTTGGCCCAACTCTTACATCTGTAGATAACTACTGAGAAAAACATAGCTTTGACTATATGGACCTTTGTCAGCAAAATGATGTCTTTGCTTTTTTTTTTTTTCCTAATTAATTAATTTATTTTTTTTATTGAAGGATAATTGCTTTACAGAATTTTTCTAATTTCTGTCAAACCTCAACATGAATCAGCCATAGGTTTACAATATATTCCTTCCCTTTTGTCTCTGCTTTTAAATATGCTGTCTAGGTTTGTCATAGCTTTTCTTCCAAGGAGTAAGTGTCTTTTAATTTCATGGCTGCAGTCACCAACCATGGTGATTTTGGAGCCCAAGAAAATAAAGTGTGTCACTGTTCCCATTTTTCCCCATCTATTTGCCACGAAGTGACAGGACTGGATGCTGTGATCTTGGTTTTTGAATGTTGAGTTTTAAGTCAGCTTTTTAACTCTCCTCTTTCACCTTCATCAAGAGACTCTTTAGTTCCTCTTCACTTTCTGCCATAAGGGTGGTGTCATCTCCATATCTGAGTTATTAATCTTTCTTCTGGCAATCTTGATTCCAGCTTGTTCTTAGTCCAGTCCAGCATTTTGCATGATGAACTCTGCATAGAAGTTAAATAAGCAGAGTGACAATATACAGCCTTGATGTACTACTTTCTCAATTTGAAACCAGTCCATTGTTCCATGTCCGGTTCTAAGGGTTACTTCTTGACTTGCATACAGATTTCTCAGGGGGAAGGTAAAGTGATCTGGCATTCCCACCTCTTTAAAAATTTTCCACAGTTTATTGTGATCCACATAGTCAAAAACTTTAGCATAGTCAAAGAAGCAGAAGTAGATGTTTTTCTGTAATTTCTTTACTATTTCTATGATCTAATGGATGTTGACAATTTATTTTATAGTTCCTCTACCTTTTCTAAACCCAGCATGTACATCCAGAATTTTCTGTTTCATGTCCTGTTGAAGCCTACCTTGAACAATTTTGAGCAGTATCTTGCTAGCATGTGAAATGATACAGTTGTGCAGTAGTTTGAACATTCTTTGGCATTACCCTTCATTGGGACTGGAATGAAAGCTGAGATTTTCCAGCCCTGTGGCAAATGCTGAGTTTTCCATATTTGCTGGCATATTGAGTGCAGCACTCAGCATCATCTTTTAGGATTGCAAATAGCTCAGCTGGAAGTCCATCAACTTCACTAGCTTTCTTCATAGTAACCCTTCCTAAGGTCCACTTGATGTCACACTCCAGGATGTCTGGCTCTAGCTGAGTGATCACACAATCATGGTTATCTGGACTATTAAGACCTTTTTTGAACAGTTCTTTATGTATTCTTGCCACCTTACCTTAATATATTCTACTTCTGTTTGGTCCTTGCCACTTCTGTCCTTTATTGTGCCTATCTTTGCATGAAATGTTCCCTTGGTATCTATAGTTTTTTTGAAGAGATCTCTAGCCTTTCCCATTCCATTGTTTTCCTCTATTTCTATTCATTATTCACTTAAGAAGTCTTTCTTGTCTCTTCTTGCTATTCTTTGGAACTCTGCATTCAGATGGGTTATACCTTTCCTTTTCTCCTTTGCCTTTTGCTTCTGTTTTTTTCTCAGCTGTTTGTAAGGCCTCCTTAGACAGATGGCTTGCCTTTTTGCATTTCTTTCCTTTGAGGATGGTTTTAGTCACCAACTTGTGTACAATGTTATGAACCTCTATCCATAGTTCTTCAAGCACTCTATCATATCTAATCCCTTGAGTCTATTCATCACTTCCACTACATAGTCACATAGGATTTGATTAAGTCATATCTGAATAGCCTATTGGCTTTCCCTACTTTCTTCAATTTAAGTCTGAATTTGGCAGTAAGGGGTTTGTGACCTGAGCCACAGCAACTCCTAATCTTGTTTTTGCTGACTGTATAGAGCTTCTTCATTATTGGCTGCAAAGAATATAATCAGTCTGATTTTTATATTGACCGACTGATGATATCCATGTGTAGAATCCTCTCTTGTGTTTTGGAAAAGGGGGTTTGTTGTGATCAGTGCCTTCTCTTCACAAATTTCTGTTAGCCATCATCCTACTTCATTTTGTATTTCCAAGGCCAAACATGCCTGTTACTCCAGGTATCTGATGACTTCCTAGTTTTGATTTCCAATCCCCTATGATGAAAAGGACATCTTTTTTTTTTTTTTTTTTTTTTGGTGCTAGTTCTACAAGATCTTGTATCTTCATAGAACCATTCCACTTCAACTTCTCCAGCATTAGTGGCTGGGCATAGACATGGATTACTGTGATATAGAATGGTTTGCCTTGGAAACTAACAGAGATCATTCTGTCATTTTGAGAATGCACAAAAGTACTGAATTTCAGACTCTATTGTTGACTATGTGGGTTACTCCATTTCTTCTATGGGATTCTTGTGCACAGTAGTAGACATAATGGTTATCTGAATTAAATTCACCCATTCTGGTTCATTTAAGTTCACTGATTCCAAAAATGTTGATGTTCACTCCTGTCATCTCCTGTTTAACCTCTTCCAATCTACTTTGATTCATGGACCTAACATTCCAGATCTTTTGCAGTATTGTTCTTTACAGCATCAGATGTTACTTTCACCACCAGACACATCCACAACTGGACATTGTTTCTATTTTGACTTAGCCCCTTTATTCCTTCTGGAGGTATTTCTCTGCTCTTCCCCAGTAGCATACTGGGCATCGACTGACTTGGGGAGTTCATCTTTTAGTGTCATATATTTTTGCCTTTTGATAATGCTCCACAAAAGCATCATATACATTAGCAGGGTTCTGCCCCTCGGAATTCCTTGGGAATCTTTTGTTTGGTAGGTTGATTGGTTTATTATGTGCACATTTTAAATATAAATAAACTTATTTTGTTAGACTCTCTAGAGATTTTAGAAAAGGCAGAGGAACCAGAGATCAAATTGCCAAAACCAGCTGGATCATCATAAAAGCAAGAGAGTTCCAGAAAAACATATTTTTCTGCTTTATTGACTATGCCAAAGCCTTTTACTGTGTGGATCACAATAAACTGGAAAATTCTGAAAGAGATGAGAATACCAGACCACCTGACCTGCCTCTTGAGAAATCTATATGCATGTCAGGAAGCAACAGTTAGAACTGGGCATGGAACAGAAGACTGGTTTCAAATAGGAAAAGGAGTACGCCCAGGCTGTATATTGTCACCCTGCTTATTTAACTTATATGCAGAGTACATCATGAGGAATGCTGGGCTGGATGAAGCACAGGCTGGAATCAAGATTGCCGGGAGCAATATCAATAACCTCAGATATGCAGATAATACCACCTGTATGGCAGAAAGTGAAGAAGAACTAAATAGCCTCTTGATGAAAGTGGAAGAGGAGAGTGAAAAAGTTCTCTTAAAGCTCAACATCCAGAAAACTAAGATCATGGCATCTGGTCCCATCACTTCATAGCAAATAGATGGGGAAACAGTGGAAACAGTGGCTGACTTTTTTTCTGGGCTGCAAAATCACCGTGAATGATGATTGCAGCCATGAAATTAAAAGATGCTTACCCTTTGGAATAAAAATTATGACCAACCTAGACAGCATGTTAAAAAGAAGAGACATTATTTTGTCAACAAATGTCCATCTAGTAAAGGTTGTGATTTTTCCAGTGGTCATGTATGTATGTGAGAGTTGGACTATTAATAAGGCTGAGCACTAAAGAATTGATGCTTTTGAACTGTGGTGTTGGAGAAGACTTTTTAGAGTCCCTTGGACTGCAAGGAGATCCAACCAGTCCATCCTAAAGGAAATCAGTCCTGGGTGTTCATTGGAAGGGCTGATTGCTGAAGCTGAAACTCCAATATTTGGCCACCTCATGCGAAGAGCTGACTCACTGGAAAAGACCCCGAATCTGGGAAAGATTGAGGGCAGGAAGAGAAGGGGACGACAGAGGATGAGATGGTTAGATGGCATCACTGACTCAATGGACATGTGTTTGGGTGGACTCCGGGAGTTGGTGATGGACAGGGAGGCCTGGCGTGCTGTGGTTCATGGGGTCGCAAAGAGTCGGACACGACTGAGCGACTGAACTGAACTAGAGGTGTGGTCCATGTTTTATTAATTAAAGAGCGATGCAAATTATTCTGATAGGCAGACGATTTTGTCAACTACTGATCAAAGTCTCGCCAATATGCTATTTCCCAGTGCATACTCAAAGAGCCTCTCTCTCACCCTGTCTCTAGCTCTATCATCTCTGTCTCTATTTCTATCTCCACTCTCAAAATATTTCCAAATTTCCTGTTAAAGAACAGAATGTGAAACAACATACTCTTAGTTACCATCTTGAAAAATCCCAGTTTAATTTTTTTTTTTTTTTTTACTTTTTTCTTAATCCTTTTCATATCTAATTAGGACTCACGACATGTCCTCCATCACAATATGCCCTGAATCCATTCCTTTACTTCCACTTTCATTATAAGTACTTCAGTCCAGCTCATAACCACCTCAAGATTTTAATGTGTTTCACTAAAATTTTTCATCCTTTCGCATTCCCAGTATTTATTCTATTTATATATCAAAAAGTAATTAATATTTCTAAATCTATTCAATTCAGTTCAGTTGCTCAGTTGTTTCTGACTCTTTGCAACCCCATGGGCTGCAGCATGCCAGGCCTCCCTATCCATCACCCACTCCCAGAGTTTACTCAATCTCATGTCCATTGAGTTGGTGATGCCATCCAACCATCTCATCCTGTGTCGTCCCCTAACTTAGGTTGTTTATTTGAGTTTTTTCTTTCTTGTAGTTGGCCTGTATTGTTATACAATTCTCTCTTATAACTGCTTTTGCTATATCCCATATATTTGGAAAATTATGTTTTATTTCCATATTCTCAAGGTATTTTGTGATTTTTCTCTTTGCATTCTTCATTGACCCATTGTTTACATTTTTGGTAACATAATTTTTAGTCTCCATGTGTTTGTATTTTCCCATTTTTTCTCCTATAATTAATTTCTAGTTTCATGCCCATGTGATTGGAACAATTACTTGATGTCATCTGTGTTCTCATAAATTTATTGAGACTTGTTTTGTAGCCTAGCATATGAACTTGGGCAAACTCCAGGAGGTGGTGAGGGACAGGAAGCCTGTCTTGCTGCAGTCCATGGGGTCTCAAGCAATCAGACATGACTAAGAGACTGAACAACAAAAGAACAGCATATGAACTATACTGGAGGATGCTTCTTGTTTGCTTGAGAAGAATGTGTATTATATTCTTTCTGGATGGGAAGAGCATATCTGTCCTGTAGATAGCTATTAAACCCAACTGGTCTAAAATATCATTTAGGAGTACTAATGCATATATAAAAGCAGAGACATTACTTTGCCAACAAAGGTTCATCTAGCCAAGGCTATGGTTTTTCCAGTAATCATGTATGGATGTGAGAGTGGATGGTGAAGAAAGCTGAGCACCGAAGAGTTGATCCTTTGAACTGTGGTATTGGAGAAGACTCTTGGGAGTCCCTTGGACTAAAAGAAGATCCAACCAGTCCATCCTAAAGGAGATCAGTCCTGGGTGTTCATTGGAAGGACTGATGTTGAAGCTGAAACTCCAATATTTTGACCACCTCATGCAAAGAGTTTACTCATTGTAAAAGATCCTAATGCTGGGAAGGATTGGGGGCAGGGGGAGAAGGGGACAACAGAGGATGAGATGTCAGGATGGCATCACCGACTTGATGGACATGGGTTTGAGTAGACTCCAGGAGTTGGTGATGGACAGGGAGGCCTGGCACACTATAATTCATGGGGTCTCAAAGAGTCGGACACAACTGAGCGACTGAACTAAACTGAACTGAACTGAATCCCTTAATGATTTTCTGTCTGGATGATCTGTCCATTGAAATAATTACACTGTTAAATTTTCTGATTATTATTTTATTATTGTCAGTTTCATCTTTTATCTTTATTAACATTTGCTATATATACTTTGCTGCTGCTGCTAAGTCGCTCCAGTCATGTCCAACTCTGTGCAACCCCATAGACAGCAGCCCACCAGACTCCTCTGTCCCTGGGATTCTCCAGGCAATACTGGAGTGGGTTGCCATTTCCTTCTCCAATGCATGCATGCATGCTAAGCTGTTTCAGTCATGTCCGACTCTGTGCAACTCCATGGACAGCAGCCCACCAGGCTCCCCTGTCCATGGGATTCTCCAGGCAAGAATACTGGAGTGGGTTGCCATTTCCCTCTCCCATATATACTTTAGGTACTCCTATATTTGGTGCATGTATGTATGCACCTTTATCATTATATAATGCCCTTCTTTCGTAATAGACTTCATTTTAAAATCTATTTTGTTTGATATTACATTACTACTCTTCCTTTCATGTCATTTCTGTTTCCTGGAAATATCTTTTTCCATCCCCTTACATTTAGTCTCTGTTTGTCTTTAGCTCTGATGTAAGTCTCTTATAAACAGCATATAGATAGGTCATTTCTTTAAAAAAAAAAAATATCCAATTAGGCATTTGGTACATTTGGAGCATTTGGTACATTGACATTTAAAATGATTTTTTTTTTTGGGGGGGGTAGTTTTTAAAATTTATCTTTAACTGGAGGATAGTTACTTTACAATGTTGTGTTGGTTTCCTCTGTGCAATGGCGTGAATCAGCCATAAGTGTTGATAGGGATGTTCTTACTGACACTTCCTCACTTGTTTTTCTGGTGCTTTTGTGGCTCTTCTCTCTGCCTCTTTTCTTTCGATTCCTTCTCTTGCAGTTTGATGATTTTCTTTAGTGGTATGTTTGTGTACCTTTCTTTCTAGTTTTTGTACATCCACAGCAGATTTTTGATTTGTGGTTCATGTGGGGTTCATATACATTGACTTATAGCTATATCTATTTTTTTAAAACTGATAGTCATTGAAATTCAAACACATTCTAACATGCATATTTTTTTTATTTCTTCTTTTTCTGATGTTATATTTTACATCCTCACTTACCCCTTCACTGTTAATCTTGTGTATAGTTGATTTTATTTGTTTTTATCTTTTAATCTTCATACTAGCTTATGTAAATGGTTGATTCTCAGCCTTTACTATATATTTACCTCTACTAGTGAGACTTTTCCTTTCCTATAGATTCTTACTTCTTGTCTTAGCCTTTTCTTTTCCCCTTAGACTAGATCTTTAAATATTTGTTTGAGGGTAGGTTTAGTACTAATGAACTCTTAGTTTTTGCTTCTCTGATAAGTTCTTTATCTCTCTTTCAATTCTAAGTAATAATCTTGTTAGATGGAGTATCCCATGTTGCAAGGTTTTCCCCTTTCTGCACTTTCGATATAATATTCCACTTCTTTCTGTCCTGCAAAGTTTCTTCAGAATAATCAGCTGATAGTCTTACTGGGATTCTTTTTTATATGACTCTTTGCTTTTATCTTGTTTCCTTTAGAATTCTCTCTGTATTTTGAGTTCCCTATCTGGTAAACTGTTTATTTCTGCTTCATTTGTTCTTTTCTCAGAGGTTTTCTCTCGTTCTTTTGATTGACACAAATTCTTTTGCCTTCTTAATTTACTTAGCTTTCTGTCTCTATGAAATTAGGTGAAACAGTTACCTATTTCATTCTTTGAGGGGTATCCTTGTGTAGTAGTGTTGCTATACAGTCAGCATGTGCCCAATGGCTTTGGAGAGAAAACTGGATCTGATGTAAGTACAAGTCATGTCTTCCTCCAGAGTCTGCTGATAGCTATCACCTTCAGGTGAGGCAGAGATGGTGATAGAGAGGCTAGAGCCAGGGAGCCAGGTGTAATCCATAGGTTCATTGTTCAGTGACCAACATCACTCTCTTGGGGGGTGAATATGGGCCCGACATTGCTGGGGCAGAAAACCTGAAGGTTGGGTCTGAGCTCGTTTCATTTCCTATAAGTGCATGCTCTTCCCACTTCTAGCAGCAGCACTCTAATCCCAGAGGGGAGTGTTACTGGAGCAAGAGGGCCTGGAGTGAGAGCTGAGCATGGTGTTGGGGGTAGGTTGAGGCACCCAGACCTGTCAGAGCTCCAGAACATACCCCACGTGCTGCCTTTGTGAGCTTTTGTAATGATGACCCTTGCCCTGTTCAGATGCTATTCCATGTCTGAGCCAGCTTCATCACTGGCTTCAGTGCTTTCAATTTGCTTCTTGATTGTTTTTGCAGAAGTTAGGGCTCTCTTCATAGTAGAGTCTAGGTTTCTTACAGCCCTCTTATTAGTCCTACTTGTTTTCAAACCGGCTAAATGGACTCATTTCCCTAAGAGAACTGGGGCATCCAATATGTAACTGGCACGTCCAATATGTACTCACTCCCCAGGGAAAAACTCCAAGCCCATGTAATTCCCCCTCTTTTCTCTGTCCCTTCCCAGGAGGACAAGTTTAACCTGCATGCTTCTCCTCCTTCCTAAATAATTCTCTGTCTCTTCTTTACAGTTTTAGTAGTATAAGTCCTTCTGTCGGTCTCCAGGAAGTTTTCAGTGAGAGTTCTTTCACAAGGAGATGTATTTTTGATATGTTCATGGGTGGAAATAAGGTCTGTGTTCTCCTACTCTGCCATCTTGATCTCCCATTCAGAATCAGTTATTAATATTAACTCCATTTCAAGGTTTTCTTCCCTCTCTGAAGAAGAGTGAGGTGGAGTTGAAAATTCTAAAATTCTGATCATGGTTTTATCTTATTGGTGACCGGTTTCCACCCAAGAGTCATCCAGGAGCCCCTTCAGAATCTCCCTATTAGAACAAAATACGCTCCTAGTGCTCCTATCAATTAGGAATTTGCAGGCATCTTAGGAGCCCCATGTCAGGAAACATGGTCAAAGGCCAAATATTAGAACAAGAGATGCTACTCATATTCTTAATCACTTAAGAAACTATAAGGGTTTTTGGAGATGTGTGTCATGAACTAGACGCAGATATGTATGTGTGTGTGTGTAAAATTAGCTTACATAAATATGATAAAGTTTATAAGATATACTATGAACAACTCCAGCCAGTAAATTTTATGTATTGAATTAAATAAATTATCATGAAAACATGGGGCTTCCCTGATGGCTCAGATGGTAAAGAATCTGCCTACAATTCAGGAAACCTGGGTTTGATCCCTGGATTGGGAAGACTCACTGGAGAAGGGAATGGCTACCCACTCTAGTATTTTTGCCTTGAAAATTCTATAGACAGAGCAGCCTGGCAGGCTACAGTCCATGGGATCACAGATTCAGAGGGACTGAACTACTAACACATTACTTCCCATAACGAATCAGAAAATCTCACTAATTCTAAAATCAGTAAAGCGATATAAGGTCAAAAATATCCCCACAGAGAAAATTCTGTGTCCAGATATCTTCACTGATGAGTTATGCTATACAGTAAGAAAACAAATATTTCAAATTTTAGATATTTTATACAATTTTATGAGGATAGAAGCATTTCTCCACCTCAGCATCATTAACAATTTTTGGTCAGATAATTATTTATTGTGTCATGCTATAGTGTTCGTTACAGGATATTTAGCAACATCCCTGACTTCTACTCATTGGATAGAATCTCCCTAACAGTTGTCCAATTGTGACAACTAAAACTTTCTTCAGATATTGTCAAATGTTCCTGGGATGTAAAAACAGTTACTGCTGAGACCTAGCTTGATATTAAACTTGACAACATTATGTGAATGAAAAATTATAGCCCGATAGAACTCATGAACTTAGATACAATTAATTAAGGCAAAATACTAGTGAACTGAGCATGACAACTTATAGAAGAACAAAAATTATGACCAAATTGGGTTACCATAATCATTAAAGATTGATTTAACATTAGAAAGTAACACAAATCACTGCAAGCACAATCAAAGATCTATAACTATAGGAACTTTTCAAAAGCTATTGGAGAAGGATTTAATGAAATTCAGCAGTTTAGGAGCTTTCACTAACTACAAAAGGAAGAAAATTTCTTTATTCTGGTATCAGTATCTTCAGAAAAAATAAAGGAAACAATCTTAAAGTAACTACAATAATTAATATTGCTGCATTTAAAGCATTTTTTCAGGGAAATTTTGTGTGCCTTTTATCATCATTTTATTTATCAACCTAGTAATGCATTTTTTAAAATAATGAAACATGTAAAATATGTAAGGGATAGAAATCAACCATTGACAATGACATGTCATGTTATTTTAAAAAATAACAAATAAATTATAGGAAATATATTAGCATTAGTAGAGAGTTTAACAAGATCACTGGACACAAAATTACTCCATAAGAAAATAAAACATATAAATGTTATAAATAGAAAATAAATAGAAAAAAAAATCTAAAAGTAGTTTACAATAGCATCAAAAATATGAAGAATCTGGAAACAGATATACCAAATGGTTTACAAGTGATATATGGAAAATATTATGAGATGATTGAGAAAGACTATAATAGACCTAAATAAATGGAGTTGCAGGCTATGCTCATGAATCCTAGATCAGTCATCTTCCAAGTTGATCTGTAAATTTAATGTAAATCCCAATAGATTTTACTGTGGGCAAGCTAACTTGGACATTTGCCAAATATGAAGAAATGTCAGAATATTTTGAAGAAACATATTAAGGATGGGAGACTTATTACATGACAAGATTTACTATAAAGCTTAGCAAATAAGTCAGTGTGGAAATGATGGATAGATAAGTGGATCACTGGAACGACATGGAGATGGACTGACATAAAATATGGACCTAATAGGCTTTATGACAGAGATTGTAATGCAGACCTAAGGAGATAGGATAGATTGTATTACAAAGGTGTTGGGATAATTGATAATTCTTGTGAAATAAAACAAATTTAGATATTTATTTCCCAAGATATATAAAATTCAATTATGAATTCTGTAAGATTTCATTCTAAAAAACAAAACTTCATTAATTTCAGAAGAGATCAGGCAGAATATCTTTATAATCTTGCAGCAGGGAAAGACTATACAAGACACAAAGTACACTGACCATAAAGGTGAAGATTGATTGTTTAATCAGTTTCAAAGTTAAGATTCTCTAGACTTCAAAAATCACCATAGAACGAAAAAACAAAACTAATTGAAAACATGTAACCAACAAATGGTGTTACCTGTAACATATGATGACATCTTATAAATCAATAATGAAAAAAAAAAAAACAATTCTTTTTTTACATTTAAAGTCTCTCAGTCATGCCCAACACTTTGCAACCCCATAGACTATACAGTCCGTGGAATTCTCCATGCCAGAATAGTGGGGAGTGTAGCCTTTCCCTTCTCTAGCGGATCTTCTCAACTCAGGAATCAAACTGGGGTCTCCTGCATTGCAGGGGGATTCTTTACCAACTGAGCTATCAGGGAAGCCAACAATCTGACACGTAGTTTTTTTCTTCCTGCCGCTTAAGAGAGAGATAAAAAATGTCTGACACTGGCAGCCTATTTCCTCCATTTTACAGAGGAAGAAACTAAAATAAACATTAATATATGAAAAATACCATCTCACAATAATCAGACAAATGCAAATTAAACTGTTAGCAAGACACCATTACACAATTACCAGGCTGTCAAAAATTACAAAGTCTGATAATATAATGAGTATTAAACTGGGATGGCATAGACTAAACAGCAACTTAAAAATAAAAATCCTCTGCTTCAAACAACGAAAGATTATTTAATAGCCATGTGCAGTTCAATGCAAGAGCTTGACTAAGGGTTTCACACATAATAATAACTTAGGGGCAAAGCTAAAACAAGTTTTATTGTTGCAAGGCACTGCCACCTACACTTGCTGCAGCACAGAAAGAAGGTGGAGAATTACTTTAAAGGTCTTAAATGCTTTCACATAGAAATAAAAATTATCATTTAAATCAAGGAAAAACTTAGCCTCATGCTTTTGACTGACTTCTAAGAGGTGAGTGAATGTTGTTCACTGAAAATATTAATGACACTAGTGATATCTATCACGTCAAAAGATGACTCCCATATGGATCAATGGAAATGGTCAAACACTTCTGGAAAAGTTAAAATTAAAAAAAAAAAAAAAAAAACATGTTATAAAAGTTTTGTGTTGCCTAGAAAGTGAACAATGCAAGGAAATAGAGGAAAACAATAGAATAGGAAAGATTAAAGATCTCTTCAACAAAATTAGGTACCATGGGAACATTTCATGCAGAGATGGGCACGATAAAGGACAGAAACAGTATGGACTTAAC